>NC_055966.1:21907665-21947665 GCF_018492685.1 Alosa sapidissima | reverse complement strand
TACACATACACACTCACACAAGGAAAAAAAGTCAGACTCTCATGCACTCCTATGCTGTCTGTAGTTGTTGTATTTAGGCCTTTGTTTGGTCTTTAACCAGTAGTTCTGGTAGTTTGTTGACCAGTAGTTTGTTTATTTCTGTCTGTGAGTGTGGTAATTCAGGACGGTTTTAAGGTATAACATGACTCACAGGAGCCAGTGGAATGCGGGACCTCTGTGAAGAAAGCTGGCCACCAATAGGGAAATCAGTATTCAAAATTATACCTGCCCTGCAACTGCATGCATAATGCAGTTCTTGAGAAACACACACTGGGAGGAGGAGTGTGTGTGTGTGTGTGTGTGTGTGTGTGTGTGTGTGTGTGTATGTGTGTGTGTGTGTGTGTGTGTGGGGGGGGGGGGGTGTGTGTGTGTGTGTGTTGGGGGGGGGGGGGATTGGCGAGAGAAAGAGAGAAATAGAGTAAGACCACACCAACTGCAAAACAGGTCACCACATTTTTAAACTATTATCAGTACAGTTATGATAACACACCCACAATAGTGTGATCCAATTTATTTTGTAATATGCATTTCATTGTGCCTTGAATTAGCATGAACAATGGATTCCCCTGGGACCTCTGCAGAAGGCCCTGGGAAAAAGAAACTTTCATTCTCCCGATGAGCTCAGCCATCTCCGAAGGCCCTCTGGGACTGCATCTTGCCGCTGATTAGAACAGACAGCCATGGTTTGGCTTTACTATCATTACGATTCAGGATCCATATTAAAGGGGCAGAAAAACATCAGAATAAATATATTTTTCATATAAAACACCTCGCTTTCTTAACAGAGTAACTTGATTTAGGCAGCCCGTTTACTGTTGTGTTTATGTGCAAATTACATTTTAACTGACAGTGTATTTCATGCCAGTCATGGTCATTTTTCTTCAGTGGAACAAGGAAGTCCTTGAGTGCAGTGAAAATCTTTCTTGCTATGCACCAACTTCAGTTTCTTGTTCAATTTGCTTGGGCATGTTCTTTTCTTCACAAACTATGTACAATTTATATATAATTATGTTTTATTTAATATGTTTAATTTATATATGTACAATTTATTTCACAGATATACTAACATGAGGCTCGCACAGCCGCTATAGAATAGAGATGTTTAAAAAAATTGGTAAACAAACCAACAACAAAAACATCTGCTTATTCAATTCTATTTGCATACAGATGTTGTATACTCTCTCTTATCGTTTACATGTTACAATATAATATAGTAATGAAAGTCAGTAGTTCCAGATACCAAAGAAGAAGAGTCAATCCTCAAATATTATGATAGGAAACATTTTCATACAGGTTTTTAGAGAATCGGTAGGAGTAGGAGTGTTAATATCTGAACTAACACAGGAAATCATGTAGTGGGAGTAAAGATTATGTTAATATTAAGAGGTCACAGCAGCTCTTTGGGAAGGTTAACTCTCCTCTGTTCAAAATTGGCGATGAACACCACTATAGGGCTTCTGTGCTGTGATTTCTCACAACTATCCACCAGTGTGGTGAAGGAGACAGAGAGGGGAGTCAGGGAAGGGGTACGCCTCTCCCCAGGGTGGGCCACAACAGGTTGCATCTCTTTCCTCTCCTCCTCTTAACATGTGGGCATGCTAATTCCCATCTAAAAAGGCCAGTGGAAAGCCCCTGTAAAGATCTGAGGTGAGGTGTGAGGAGAGCTTTTGTTGTTATGATTAAGAGCCCAGCTGGTGATGGACGCTCTCATAATGGTGGTAATGACCAGGGTCCTGACTGTACCCCTTAATAGTATTCTTATAGTATTTTTTCAAAAGGTCACTTCACTATCAGTCCTTGCTGAAGTTAACATTCTATCAACATCATATTAGCCGACTGGAGTAAAAATGGAAATGTACAATACAATCTGACACTACATGTTTTAACCATTTCAACCAACTATAATGGTCTTTAATTGTTATAGTATGGCAGTAATCTTAGTTACTAGTAGTACAATTACATTATAGTAAATGTAGGGTTATTATAAGTGTAATAGTATTTTAGTAGTAGTTGTAACAGGAAGTATATCTAAGCACATCATCTCTGCTGATCTCCCCATGTAGCTACCATTAGCTGCTAGCTGTATGGGCAGGAATGCCTGAGTGCTACTGAGTGCACTGCTGTACCTCTGCTGCACTAATGGGATTCCCTTTTGTGGGACAATCAGTATCCGCAGGAGAGACACAAAGGACGGCCATGACAGCGTAGCCGTATAGACAGGGGATTTGATGACCACAATGCTCCCATACGCATCTGTACCCATCTTGACCGGGCTGAAAGGCTCATTCACTCACTCACATACCCTATTAGTGCCATGACCATGTCTCCTCAATCGCGGACGGGATTCCATCACAAACGGCTGTTTGTTTGTGTCACTTTAATTTGTCATGAAGCTCCCGAACTCGCCCTGGTTAAGCCATGTTGCTCTCCACTCAGGCAAAAAATGAAATAAATGTACAACAGATTGTTATGATCTTGCTTTCTCCGGTCTATCCATTTTGATTTGCTGGGAGACCAAGCAAGGCCCTTTGAACCAAGTTTACTAACTAGAACATCTGCAATTAAAACCTCCATAAGCAGAGAAGGCAGAAACAAGGTTCACAAGGACGTTAGGAGATCTTAGTGATTTATCAACCTCATTCATCTGTTATTTTTGGCTAAATGTCATGGAGAGCAATAGTGTGATTTTGAATGGTTTAAATAAAAAATAATAAACATAAAACAAAAAAAAAAACATTTGTGTAAATGTACTAGGTATGTGAACTGAAATAAATGTGTGATTTTGTCAATAGCAGTTTCTGGTTTGAGGGGAATAACTGAAGGTCTACTTTCAGATTTATTTGGTACGCTTTGGTTGGATTCTTGTGTATGTGCTCTTACCATTAAAATACACATTAGAATCTTGGGTCATTTGTATATGACAACTGTCTGAGAGCAGATGGTATAAATCAACAAAAGCAACTTTGCCTTGTCTTTATTGTGACAAGCAGTAGCGTATTCAGACTCTAACATTGTTTACAGACAGTTGCATTTATGGGCACTGTTTGTGTGTGACTAGGGAGATGTAATCAGAGAGTGTGTGAGAGAGAGAGAGAGAGAGAGAGAGAGAGAGAGCAAGAGAGCAAGAGAGCATACGGGTGGAGGAGGGGAACTTTAAAAAACTGCCCATCCCCCTCCGAATGAAAAAACAGCAGCACCTCCATGATTTCCTCTTTCCTCCTGTGAAGTTGGGTCTGTTTTGAAACTGCACTCAACACAAGTGTCTCTCACTCACTCTATGATATCTGCATATTGGTTCCAAAATAGTAGACAGATTTTTTACTGTTATTTTTCTTATTAACACTCTTTATTATGTTTGACATTTGATGGAATGGAAAACTTTTTTACTTGGAATGATTTAATTATGTGTATGCCTACTGATTCATTTAAGAATGCATTGCATGCATATGTGCGTGTGTGTTTGTTTTTCGATTGCTTTGTGTGTGTGTGTGTGTGTGTGTGTGTGTGTGTGTGTGTGTGTGTGTGTGTGTGTGTGTGTGTGTGTGTGTGTATGTGTTTGTGTGTGTGTGTGTGTTTTATTGTGTGTGTGTGTGTGTGTGTGTTTGTGTGTGTGTATATATATATATATGTTTGTGCGCGTGTTGTGAGTGTGTGGTGTGTGTTCTTAAAGTAATTTGAGTCTGAGGCATCAAGTTCCTCTCTTTTCAGATGCATTCACCAAACTGAAGCATCCGTCTAATTACAGGACTGGTGCTGTTCAACTCCACACGAACAACAGCTGTCCCTGACACCACTTAGAATGAGTCTCTCTCTCCCTCTCTCTCTCTCTCTCTCTCTCTTTCCTCTTACACACTCAGACACTAACACACACACACACACACACACACACACACTTACATGCACAGGTAGCCTATAAACAGTGCACCTTCAGACTGAATACAAAGCAGTATCTTTTAATTAAAAGAAAGATACACATGGACACATGATTGTTTTTAAACTATATATAATTGCAGATCAAAGTTTAGCTTTTGTTGAATGTTTGAAACAGATGGGTGTTGGCTGGGAAGGGGTGCAATTTGATGTAACTGGATCCTGTGCTAGATAATAGTGTACATGGGACCTTGAGGGTAAAGGGCTGTCGACATTACTGAACAAAAGATAATCAATATCATATGTGAAGTTGTCTAGTGTCTAGACGACAGGCCTGCTCCATCACACGATTTTCAGTATTTGTTTATGTGTTTGGCTTTGGCTTCATCAATTATCCCTGAATTTGATTGGATTACACTTTGACCCCAGCTTATTAATTAAGATGAACCCGTGGCAAAAATAATGTTATGATAAATATAGGAAACATATCAAATCTTGTTATTTTCTCACATTAGTATATTATTACACCAAATAACTTTTAAGAACACAAAAACATCCTCTGTGCTTAGCAATTAAAACTCATTCAACATGAAATAATAATGAATAACAAGCACCATCATTTTTATCACTCACATGTTCAAATAACAGCAGGTTATGACTCTTATCAATCTCATCAGATGAAGGCGAGTATCCATGTTTCTTTGTAGCATTTCTTTTTCTTCATGCCGGGTTATGTTTTATTCAGAAGCTCAGGAGCCCTTTGTCTTCTATACCCCCCACACTTCCTCCTCTACCTGTTCTTTTCTGCCGTGTGTGATCTTCACGGCTGATGCAAAGACAATATGTACATTAATCTCCTTCAGTTACTTTAAGATGAACGTTCGAAGGGAGGATCTTAGTCATTATCCCCAGTCTTCCTGATGGGCACATATACAGATATTGGGTAAATGCAGCCATTGTCTTTTTAAAAAAAAGCTATAGTAAGTGATGCTGACAGCTTTACAAATCATTCTGTATCATCTCTGGCGCGATTAAACCCTGAGGAGATTGTTGCGTAGCACTCTTCCCATCTGTGCGCTGTTTTGTCCCCTTTTCTGTTGGGTTCCTCCATGAGAGCTTTGGGCCTATTAGACGTTAAGCCCATGAATGACTAGCGTCTGTCTGTCAGATGGGGAGTGATTCAGGTATGTAATTATAGAGCTGCAGACAGTTGTAGGTGCCTCGGGGAGTTAAAATAAACTCACAGCATAATGGTAGATATTAGAATTTATTTTATTTTATGTTCATAAAGCTTCTATGTGAAACGGTAGATAAATCCAAAGAACAAAGAGAGATATCTTCACATCTACATACATGTCTTTGTTTGGCTATGACTGAAATGCTAAAATGGCGACTTATACTTGATCAGCTTGCCTCGGATTCCTTGACTGCCTCATACATAGCTTACATACAGGACAGTCACACTTTGCCTCATAGCTAAAATGGGGACATTTTGCGCTTATAAGTGGCAGAAATTACAATTGCCCCCCCCCCCCCCCTTCTCTTCTAGTCTCATTCATTAATTCAAACAGATTCGTTACAGAATGAGACAGGCTGCAGACACGTTTGATTTTCCTGATATGACTGGCATGTGTTGCTAGTTGGCCACATGTGCAGTAAAAAGAGGCATTGTCGGCTGTGGAAGGAAATGGGGGATGACTCACTCTCCTTGATGAAGTGCAGAGGGAACGGGTGATAAATGGGTTATTGCCCCGGAACCTTTGACAGCGGTGAAAATCTGGGTTGTTGATGATTATCTTGCTAAGGTGAGTCGTTTTGACTGGTAGAGAGCAGTCAGTTAAGATCTGAGGTGAAATTTAAATTGTTTCCCCCCACATGTGTAGATGTTGCTGCATCTCACAAACAGCAACAACAACAACAACAACAACAACAACAAAACATGCATGTGATAACAAGTCAGACAGCCTAATAGACCTCTCCAGAATAAGTCCCGCCTCCTAACTTCCGTATCCATCCAACCTTTGGTCGTCAAATGTCTATGGGAAATAACATGGCGTTTGGAAAGATCGTACCTGTCAAACTCTGTAGGTGACAAAGTAGAAAAAGCTGCTGGGAAACTAGATGGCAGAAGTGTGTAGGCCAATCTGCCCACCAGCTTTTTCTACTTCGCTACCTACAGATGTTTTACCGGTATGATATTTCGAAATGCCATGTTATTTCCCATAGACAATCGACGCCCGGAAGTTGGATGGATACGGAAGTTACGGAGGCGGGACTTATTCTGGAGAGGTCTATAAAGTGATTGGTACATCCTGGTGTTTCAGATAAATCAGGTTTACCAGCCATGGCAACGGTGCAAGAGAAGATGGAAGATGCAGCTGTGCCATACCTGTCTCAGAAAGCTAACAACCGCGACATGAGGTCCTCAGTGTTAAAAAAAAGAAATCAAATGCACACAGCACATTTCAAGACTTAAAAAGACTTCCTGCTTTACAGCTCAAAAACAGGATATGAATACATATAGAATGTGACTGATGATCATACGATTTCTGCTTTATGATTGTGAGTCACATTTATGACGTATTGCCATCTTTAAGGAGAGCCAGGTGTAGAATATTTACTATATTGTAGCTTTAGAAAATGTAGAATATGTTTTTTTTTTGTGTGTGTGTGTGTGTGTGTGTGTGTGTGTGTGTGTGTGTGTTAGTTGGTTGAAACATGTGTACAGTGTTAAAGTACATTCCCAACCCTCCCCCTTTATGTGTCACGCAAAGGCAATGTTTTAGGGACTTTGCTGGTGCAGTTGTGACTTTGTGGGTGTACATAGCAACTGCGTTCTTTGTATGTGAGTGATATTTGTTGGCTCCACATAGTCGGAGTATGTACGTACTGTCTGGGGTTGTGTCTATGTGCAAATTTGTGTCTGACTCTTTGGTTGTGTACCTTTGTGCATTTCTAATTTTTAATTTTAAATCTAGGAATGTCGAGCTATGATTTTGTTTTTGGAAATCCATGTTTGTTCATCTGTGTGTATGCGACAGTGTGCATGTCTGACTGTGTGTGTTTGTATGTAGCAGTTTGCATGTCTGAGGGTGTGTGTGTGTGTGTGTGTGTGTGTATGTGTTTTTGTGTGTGTGTGCGTGCATGTGTGTGTGTGTGTGTGTGTGTGTGTGTGTGTGTGTGTGTGTGTGTGTATGTGTGAGTGAGTGAGAGAGAGAGAAAGAGTGTGTGTGTGCATGCACAAACACAAACGTGTACATCTGTGGCAGAAGCTAGGGGCACATTGCGTCGCCACTTCCTCTTCTGCAGCACAGGAGCCAGGTCTGGATGAAAATAACTCCCTGCTGCTCATCCAGCTATCACGGGGGAGTTGAGCATGCAGCGAATGAGTGAGTGACTGAGTGAGTGACTGAGTGAGTGACTGAGGGAGTAAAGGAGTAAGTGAGTGAGGGAGTGAGGGAGTAAGTGAGGGAGGGAGGGGGGAGAGAGGGAGAGAGGGAGAGAGGAAGGAGGGAGAGGGAGAGGGTGAGGTGCATCTGCTGCTGCTGCAGAGGAGAGCAGGCAAAACACACTGCTAATCACGGATGCATCCTATCAGTCCTCGCTGCACCGTCAGCTCCCTCCCTCCCTCCCTCCCTCCCTCCGCTCTGCTCCGCGCAGCATTATCTTATTGTTGCATTATGACATTATCATATAGGTCACAGACACGCGACAACAAGACAGAGAGACAAGCAAAAGAGGCAGCAGATGGGGCTGGAGTAAGGTGTACTCAGACTTTCCAACCTCGTCCACAGTCTTTAGTGTCTTCCTCCAGCTCTCAGACTGTTAGTATCTGCACATGTTTAATCCAATAGGAAGCAATAAGCAAATAAGCAATAAATAATAAAAATTAAATAAACAATAAATCTTCCAACCACACACGGTAGGTTCTTACATATACACAGGAGAGAAGAGTTTGGCCCATTGATTGACTTGGTGGGGACTAGCAGCATGACATGGAGCAGGCTAAATGACAGCTCTGGATCAGGGCTGGTTTAGTGGCGGTTTCCATTGCATGTTGAGGCTCTCATGCCGGGTGTGTTCCCCTCTCCAAACAACCGGGCTAAAATAGAATGATCAATTTGTGTGGGCGGATATCCCTGCCAAGTCGCAGCGGAACCTGATAAGAGGGAAACTGAAGGCAAGCGAAGGAGTTGTGTTTTCTGTGAAATAAAATAGGAGCCGGAGCAAAATGGAGGTGACGGCAGAGATGAGGGAGGAGGGTGGGTTGGGGATGTGGGGTGAGGCGGAGGAGTAGGATAAAGACAGCTTTAGAAGATAGAGACATGGCAAGCCAGAGAGAGAGCGAAAGAGAGAGACCACAGCTGAAAAGGTGTAATCTGGCTCGTCTTTTTTTTTTTTCAAAAGGAAGTAACATGATACATCATTAATATTTCACATCATGCTGCACATGGGCTTGCTCTGACTCAAGACCTGCCCAAAGCCACTGTGGTAACATGCCCCCCCCCCCTCCCCCCCCAACTCCCCCAAACACACACATACCCATCCCAAGTCCCCTTCTTCAACCAAAATCCCTAAGGCCATGTTCTCTGTTCATGGCAGCTGAGGAAACCCGCACCACCTACGAAACCATCCACTCTCAACATAAAAACATGAACATACTGGTAATTAATTGAACTGCAGACCTGTGTCACTCAGGTGTGTCTGACTGCAACTTACAATCACTTCTCTGCATTCCTGGTGACGCCCTTAGGTGTGTAGATGTGACATCCCCTTTTTATTTACCCAGGCCAGACCAGACCTGTTTGCATGGAGACCTTTAAGTTTCACTGATTGGACACATGGGCTTTATAATTACCTTCAGGGGGAAGTTGGGCCAGTGCTTACATCAGCAAGAAATTGAAACTGTGGAGCGCAGACATTTCACTTTTTTATGTTATTGCCACTGACTCAGGTAATAAACAAGACAGGTGTGGGTGGTGAGCACGAGCAGTCATCATTCATCTTGCTCACTCTCCTGCTGTGCCAGAGGGCTGCTCAAAGTAACTACAACTTCACAATTGTTGCTGTGATATGACTGAATTCAGCTGAACAAACAACTGCGTGTGTGTGTGTGTGAGTGAGTGAGTGAGTGAGTGAGAGAGAGAGAGAGAGTTTGTGTGTGTAGGTAGATGGGGGTTGGTGGGGATGTGGGGGCAGAGTCCCAGCAACCAAAGCTCCAGAGTCTACAAACAAATGAAAAAGCCTAAGATCACTGGATCACTACAACTGCCAAAAACCTATCTGGTTTGTCCCTTCACAAACAGTAGGGAAGCTTTGCTTGGAGAAACAAACCATAAACAATAATCTACTCTAAATCACTTCAGTTGAGGAGTTCAGCTGACACAGTGTCTGTCCTTGCTTAAATAATAGGCTACCTTTTATATCCATTTATTTTGTTATACAACAAGCTTCATGAAGGATTGGCACAATGTGTTTATACATGGTTTATACTGTTGATTGCAGTGTAAACATAGTAATGACAATGTATTTAAGGCAAACATGTTAGTGTTTTATCAAATACATTACTACGCAATCCTAATCATATAGGCCTATTTATGATAAATCAATGTAGGAAAAAGGCAAACCATTTCAGAGTAATCAATACAAACACAGGCTATGTGGGCCAACTTAGACAAACAATACAAAAGATAATGGGGCACGTCTTTACAACCCCACCTCCCCCTATCATAAACTATCATGCATAAAGCTATCCAACGGAAAACAAAATTATGAGTAAATTTATCGCCAATTAGTGAAGAGTCGATAAGACTTCTGAAAGCTCAGTTGCATGAACCGACTCTGTTTAATACGGGACAAACCAATCACTGAAACGGAAAGGTGCGTCGCAAAACAAATTGTAAACATAGTACATCAGATTACCCCAAACAGTTTATAACCTTACTCGTTTTACAGCATATTTTTGCAATGCTTTTCCTAAACGTTTTTAGGGCCAATCACTTGAAATTCCACTTAGGATGTCTGGAAAGACTTTTTAGTGATCCCCTTTGGTGCAATGGTCGCGGCTCACTCAATCATGTGCAGGTCTCCACAGCGCATGGTTTCACCTTCAGCCCTCTTCCCCCGCGAACCATCCTAATTTTTCCTGATTGATGTTCGGCATTGGGCAGCTATTCACTTTGGTAAGTTGAACGAAAACTGTCTAAGTGTATTTTGCCATGTCATACCGTCGAAGATATATTCACACACTTGTAAAATTAACCACTCGTTGTTCTTGATACGCATTGAATAAACTTTGTTGTATTCATTCATTTTATTGTAATGGATAGGCTGCCGGTAGACAGTAACGCGATGCTTCCTATAATCACTATGGGTCATAGTGAAACCATTCGTCTCCCTTTGAATCTATATAATTCATTATCTTAACAAATACACATAATCCTGCTGTATATGGAAAAATGTTCGATCGTTGGCTAATAGTTTACTAATGGCCAAGAAAAGCTCATACAGTGCTGCGTCAGCTGTTTTGTATTTCAGATGTTTCATTGTGAAGAACTTGTAGGCTCTTACTGAACGAGGCTCAGTAGTAGGCTCTTACCACCCCTTTATAAGGTGATTCTTCTGCATATTGTGAAAGCGATAATTTCCCAAGTACTGGATGGTGGCTGTATACTGTCGAATCGTTAAGCTTATCATCGCGTATATAGCCTAAGTTGTTTGGTGAAGTGCTGCCTTTATTTGGCGTCAGGTACACAAAGATTCAAAACAGCTTTCAGGAAGATTAAGCAGTGGGGGTAGTTAGAATCTGTGCTTATTTTGCAGGGGATGGGTCGCGACTACTGTCTGTAGCCTATGTGTACTGTGAGGAGGAGGGGGAACGTGGATCTGTTGGATGCGGGTGGAGGAGGGAGGGGGGTCGCCTCCTCTAATTTTGTCTAAGTTTCAAATGACGACATTTGAAAACCCGATTTTCCCTTTATCCCACTGGCAACATTGTGTCTTGTCATCAGGCGACATAGTGAAAATGAAGGCGCATGAAGTACAACGTGATGTGGTTAATCACTTGATAAAAAAAACACACGTGGTGAACGTTTTATAGGAACGACATTGCTGGCGCATAAAAGCAAAAGAGTGTTGTCAGTCGGTGATGTCTTAACTCTTAATGTACCTTAAGAAGTCGATTGAAGGGTTTTGTTGCTCGTCAACTAGGTGACGAAAGCTGTGTCAAACCGTCTCAATGTCAAACAGTTTCGGGCTACGTGATTTATCAGAAGACATCTATTGTTCGCAGGTCAATTCTCTGTGGATCAGAATGCAGCAGCGGAAGTTATTTTTCCCCAGCGACGTGAAAACAGAGACAAGACAAGGCTAGCCAATTCTTTATTTCCACAAACTGGGCTTATATAGTTTGCTTTCACAACGGCGTACAACGAATTGCCTATAGGTTTAGTCGCGTTAATACATTAGGCTACATATTTTTGGATGTAGGCAGGCTATGGAATTTCTGGTAATGACGCGCGTGTTTTGGAACTAACTGGAACTGTATTGGATTAAATTGGATTTGTGCACATGTTTAGGCCTTGCTCTAAAGGAGATAAGTTGCAGCCACGGGTTTTACCTAAAAGAAGACCAAACTCCCCCATTTCCTGCTACCATTGTCATTTCAAAGTCACTTTGTCTGCGCCACTGCGAGTTTGGGTTCATTAGTTCACCCATTATGGAAACCTTATTTAATGTCTTTATGGTAAGTTCGCAGGGTATTTTTTACGCATTGTTTAGGCCTTTTGGTTATCCCAAAAAGTTGCAGTCGTATAGCACAACGACAGCAATCAGGCTGGCTGTTTAATAATTTTGCGTTGTGTATGGATTGCACTCCTGTGTTTATGTAGGCTGTGTTGAAGGCGTGGGATGGGGTGTTTATTCACTCTGCAGTTTCTTGGATTTGCTTTAACAACTTTTTGTTTTTCTCCCTTCACCCTGGAGCTGGTTGTCATCCGTGTTTAGTTGGAGAGACGTCACGCGGGCGCTCTACATTCTTTGCACAAGTGAAACGAGAGAGAGAGCGAGCGAGAGAGAGAGAGAGGAACCTGTAGTCTATACGGCGCCGAAAGAAGGGTGAGCAAAACATAAGGAATTTGAAAGGATATGTCTACAGAGGCTACGCGTGTGCAATTGGCCACGTCGATATAAACATTATATTTAACAACGCAATATCGTTTTACCTCCTACGATTTGGGAATTCAGATAGGTGTTCTAGAGGAATGGTTGACAGGCTACGTCTTCTGGTAAGGAAGTTGATGTGATGAGATTTCGTTTTCTCATTTATCTGGATCCACTTCCTCTTGCAACGCTCTTATGTGCACACTATGCATTTGGTGGAGTATATTTTACGCGTTATTATTTAGGATGCTTAGCTATTTAAAAAACTGTTACCTATGAAAAATGGATTGGTCTTTGCAGCATACGTCGTTTTCCAGGTAATCACACGTCAAATAAGTTAAAACTAGTAAGCTGCTGCAAGATTATCATCACCTCACCGAATAGGGTATTTAGCTTATGGGACGGCGATCAACGTTACTTGTTAGTAGAGTCTAACATCACTCTCGTACAACACTGCCAGTGCCTAAATAAGGTGCATGTAGCATATTGGAATTTTGATAACCATTTATTGACACAAAACATGCGACCGGAGATTCGTAGTGCCTATTGTGTTGGCTATGTTCTGACTCCAGCAGTCTATTTTAAAGCTAAGTGTGCAGTAGTAAAAGACTGGATAGGAAATTGAAAACAGAGCAAACCAACAGGATCGACAGAACAAGTCGTTTTATTCGAATATCTAGAATAAGAAATGAAACGAGCACAGACGTTCTCTTTTTAACCAAAAAGAAACATTACATCCACTTCACAGTCATTTAAATAATTGGCTTGGAAACTGTTCATTCTTAACAGTTGTATTTTGCGCCACCTACTGTTCTACTAGGTTACAGCTTAATCCAAGTAGGAACAAAATGACCACTTAGAGAAATTGATGGCGCTGGTGAATCCAGATGTTTCAGTTTTTTTTTTTTTGCTGGGTCTTGCTACAACTTCAAACTTTTCATTGGAGCCTACTACTGAATTTCTATATAGGTTTTGTTCACTTTTTTTAGGTAGGGGTATAAGTAGCCTAATAAATCATAGATTCATCATTGGCTTGTTACTAGATTTAGCCAAATGCCATTTAAGAGCTGAAGAGACGCTCTACAATAGGCTACAGTGGGTACATTCATGTCATTAGCACATAGCTACTCACCTCAAAAATTAATATTTAAAAAACAGGTACACGGTTTGGGGGATAAAGTAAATTAAGTGACTTTTTTTTTTGATCACAAGAGGACTTGTGCCTGTTAGGCTAAGTGATTGCCTTAATCAAGTTATCATGCAAAAGAAAATCAATTAAAATTGACTTTTCATGGACATTCACTTGTTGGAAACAAGGTTTTGTTGCATTACTGGAGCCCTTTTATGGTGTCAGTGGGATGTTGGAAATAGGATTAAATGACTCAGATTTCAGTAGAAATGGAAATTATCGGTGTACGTCGTTTGGCAGGATCATGGGGTGTTGCTTTATTGTGAGTCATAGCAAGTCAGATGTAGATGCTAACCAAAGTGGCATTGTCATCCCTCAAATAATCTCTAAATCCAGCATGTCGTCTGGTGCCTCAGTCCTGCTCCCTTATGGAGGGGTGTAGGAGTTAAAAAATGAGCAATTTCATGTTTTGGTCAAAGTGTGGAAGTATTTCATTGGTCTCCCAAGTCCATAATGAACACAAGGCAAGCCTTTGTTGTGAGTGCAATGCATTTTTAACCCGCTGAATGGGTTCTCACATTCCTCGTCAGAGTCTCCCTGCTCACCACTGATTCTGTAGTGTTCCCAGGCCTGACTGCTGGTGTTGTGCTTTAATAAATGCTGCCATTGCTTGGCAAGTCTCATGTGAAATGCAACAACAGGAGGCTGTTTGACTGGCACACATTTTCCTTCATAGTTGTCCATGTGAATGTGTTGGTTTTTTTGCCTCTCACTTCTCACAATAGATGCAGTGGTACAGCTGCATCTTGGCAGATAGTGATAGTTTTGTGTAAGATGGATATTTGTGTTAAATTCCGTTTGTCACCACAGGCCCTCAAAAACACGTCTGTGTTAACTACTTCAGATAGACATTCTCATGTTGTTCCATTTGTTTGTCAATCAGAGAATCATCACTTGTTATTTTTGCCGAAGCATGCCATGCTTATAGAAGTGAAATAAATCAGGAGTTATCTAAATGCTAAATGCTTGCAAATTGTGGCTGAGGTGTTTGTTCTTGTCAAGCGACACACTTCAACTCCTACAACTTGGCTTTCTGGCTTACGGGAGATGCTGCCATCCAGTAGTCTTAGTCTGGTGCTTAATCTGTAATCTGTTTTATTCCCCCATTGGTAATCAGGATGCTCCTGGCGGCTGAGTGTTCACTTTTTTGGGAGGCTCTGGTGTTTATTTCAGATGCACAGTGTGAATGGCTGTGTGAAAGGGCAGCGCCCCTCTCTCCCTCAGTCAGCTCAGAGAGCCTGCAAGCTCGATACATCAATTATAGATGAGGCCTTCTCCATAGGACGCTCACAGGAAAAGACACCAGGATGTGTCCTCCTCTTCTCTCTCACAGTCAAACTGCTCTTTGCCTTTCCACTCATCACACTGCATCATTCTCTTGCTATTGGCTTTAATGAGAGGGAGATTTTGGGGGGGAGGGGGTTATATTACTAATTAGGTCACCACCTCCCCAAAACAAACACATAACACATACACACACACACACACACACACACATGCACACACAGAGTGCATGCATATGCTGGATCGATAAAATGCAGTCAGCAGGTTGGCAGTGTAAAAGCTATCAGACAAGATAAGAGCCAGAATGCCAACACAAGAGAAAATAATTAACTAATCATAGGGATTATAGTGAGCATTGGGTTATGATTTGTGTGTGTGTGTGGGGGGTACCTGCTGTCTAAGGGATTTAGAACAACACTTTTGGGATTTCCTGTTTTGAGATGTTATAGGTTAAAGTGCACTGGCAGGCTTGTGTGTATGCACAGGTAACTAGTGTGTGGTTTGTTCTCGATAGCAAAGCCACTGAATCGGCTGAGGTGACGGAGTGAACTGATGATTCATTAGATGAATAATGGTGCTCTTTCCCCTCCTTAGTCTGGTTGGAGTATCCGTCGGCCATCAAATGCACTGAATGAAGGGTATTTGGGGCCTTGGCTCGTGCTGATTGTGGATGGATTAAAAGTAGAGGAAATAAGCTTTACAGAAGTAGCCCAGAGCCACGTAGTGGTGATCAGGGGTTCGTGAATGCTCATACACCCGGGCCGAGCCCTTTGTCTTCCCAGATGTCACTAACATGCCTGTATTGATTTCCTTCCCCCTCTCTCTCCCCCCCCCCCTCTCTCTCTCTCTCTCTCTCGCTCTCCCCCTCCCTATGTCTCTCTGTCCCTCTCCCCCTCTCTCTCCCTATCTCTCTCTCTCACTCACTCTCTCTTTCTCTCGCCCTCTCTCTGTCTCTCTCTTTTTCTCTTACTGGCTCTATCTCGGTCTAATTATTCTCCGCATATGCATCATCCCCAGTATAGCCTTATTTATAGTAGTTGTTATAATAGTTGTGCATCTTTGTTATATATGTTGCTGCTGGTTTTTTGGTTCTTCAGGGCTTTGAAAGCACACTGCTAATAGAGCTAATTAGGAATGGTGAATGGGAAACCGCTGAACACTTGAATGCATAACACACTTGAGAAAATGCTTTCATCAGCGTGGTACAGGGTTGATTATTGATCTGTGTATCATCTAGCAGCTGATAATACATCACGTGACATGTTGATATTTGAGCTTCATATTTAAAAGCCCTTCCTATAAGTATTTTGTATAGACTTTAGGTGAACTAAAGAGACTTCTTGAGCAGAACTAGTTGAGGTTTTTTTTCTTCTTTATCCTCCCCTGGCACTCTGAATAATGAGGTTGTGTGTGTGTGTGTGTGTGTGTGTGTGTGTGTGTGTGATATGGGTTTCTCCGCTGGCCCTTGCTTGCCTTGTGGCCTCATTCATATTTGACGAGTTTGTGTGCCATGCTGGGAACCCTAGCGAGATTCCTAAGCCCAGGCAGGCTAACCAGAGAGAAGAGGGGATGAAATGGAGATGGAGGTAGAGAGAAAAGAGACAGACAGAAAAAAGAGAGAGAGCTAGTACACAATCCAGACTGAATCCACAACCACTAATGTGTTTCTCTCATACATACAGTCACATGCAACACCTTATTTCTCACAAGCTGCTTTTATTTCTTTTCCACGATGCTGTCTCTCTTGCACAAACAGTAGGCCTAAGTCACTGACATCCATGTTCAAACACAGTAACTCACACACGCACACACACACACGCACACACACACACACACACACACACACACACTCTACAGCGAAAGGGAAAGATCGAGAGATAGCATGGACTACAACTGCAGTAGTCTAGTGTTATGCACACATACACCTTTGTGGATGCCTGTGCAGTTGTGAACATTAAGTGCTATTACAAAACCAGTTTTTCTTAATGTGCCATATCTTGCCTCAAATTTTTGCTGTTTGCCAAACAGTAACAGGCCCTTCTCCCAATCCACACAGGAAGCATAAACCACCACATTTAGAGCATTGTGTGTGTGTGTGTGTGTGTGTGTGTGTGTGTGTGTGTGTGTGTGTGTGTGTGTGTGTGAAAAAGACCTGGGGCCTGAGTAAAGTCCCGCGTATACTTCTGTGGATACTGTCTACTACGCTTGGTGTGGATGACTTACAGTACATGTTACTGGCTCAGGGGTCAAGAGAAAGCATGATCTATTCATGCTATTTATTCTTACACTTCATGCAGCAGACCATATGACCATGCAGGAGCATGCTCGGGCCTCAAGACCTGAAGCCACTCCCAGCGTTTGGTTGGACAGTGTGAGGATCATTTATAGATGCCAGATAGACTTCCTGTTTAAAGCAGTGGCTGCTGCTGGAACATGTCTCAGTGTTCCACATGAATCACAGACAAGCAGGTTCCTCTGCATCGTACAAAACGGTCCAGCTCTTGTTTTTTCTTTTCTTTTCTTTTCCTCCTCGCAGGTTTGTTTCGTTTTGTACAGCCGAAAGGATCTGGAACAGCAGTTCTAGCGCTGTCCTACTCAAACCCCCACTCTCTCTCTCTCCCCCCTCACAGGCTTTGATGCCACTGATTTCCTTTAATTAGATAATCACCACGCCGGTCACTGGATATTCTCCACGTACGCCGGCAGACCTCTTTGTGCACACCGTCACAGAGAAGCACCGGGGTGGAGTCGTGGGTTAATTTGGTTTTCAAGAGGAGGCAACTGCACCTTTTAAAGGACTGTCTCCTCACAGCGTGTCATTAATGCTCACGTGCCTGTCTGGTCTCCCTACTTTAAAGGGTCTGGTCCACTTTGGTATACTCTGGGGATGAAACGTCCAGGTCTTGGGGAGTGGTTTTTGTTTTTGCAGTTGATGTGGTGCTCATGGCGCTCTTTGATTGCGAATGTCCGACTAACTTAGGGAAACATGCTGGAAATGACTCCAGGCTAGAGCTAATCATTCACCACTGTGGGGACCTGATCGTTAGACTCTCATGTCACTGGAACCTTGCCATGGAGCAGGGGGGTGTTTGGGCTCGTTGTGATGTAAGCATTTGTGGCATTATGAAAAAGGACATTTTCAAATGCAATGAAACAAGGCAATGCATTGCGTTTTTTGTTTTTATTCTGTGGGTGAGAGAGCAAGAGAGAGGGAAAGATAATCAGTGAGTGAGAGATGTATGTGAATAAGGATAACAAAGGTTATGAAAATCTCAGAATCTCACTGAATTTAATATATATACCTTAACTGGACAAAACCAGACAGTGAAAAAAAGATGAAAGGGAGAGAGAGGTAGAAAGTGTGTGAGTGTGTGTCTGTCACAGGCACAGGGAAAAGCACAGAGAGCAAAAGAGCAGTGCTGTCGCTGCCGCTGCGCTCTTGAGAAGTGTGTCAGGCGAGGTGGGGAGGTCGTGGGGGGGCGGGGGGATTGCAGCTCACTGGTGTCTAATTGGTTTCCCATGAAGAGCATTGCGGAGGTGGACACGAAGAGAGGCACCTCTCAGCCCTCGCCCTTCGCTATACGACAAGGGCGAAAAACCTACAGACAGTGTCCATAAGTCTGTCGTTCCTTGGGTCTGAAACTGCACTGTCAATACTCGCACAAACAGTCATTTTTGCTGGTGATACACAATATTGTTATTTTGTTGTTTTGCCATTGTCTTGAATCCGCTGGGAGTGGAGAGTGGCGAGTGGAGAACTCACACACTTTATCTTTAAACAACAAAATGGTGCTTCTTCACAGAGCCTTTGTACCACAAGAGCAGCCTCTGCAAGTGTTGTAGCTGTGCTTGTTTCCTGGCTGCTGTTTAGGGGGCCCCAGGTCCAGTGGTTTACGCCAGATCAGAGAGAACAAGAGCTGGGCTGATTCTGCCTAGACCTTGTTCCACTTAACCTAGCGCTGAGCGACTCCCACATTGTATCCAGATGTGAGAAGAGTGCTGGAGGCCCCCAGTAGCTGAGGCCAATATTGGTTTGGGCCGCCATGGAGCTCCTGTTTGTTTACCTACACCGCTAAGATGGGAAATGAGGAGGACTAGACTAGAGATGCAGAACTGAAGAGCGCCTGCTTCATAGCACACACACTCTCATTGTGGTTCTCAAGAGTCATTGGAAAAGGCATTATTGTTCAAGTTAACGGGACCCAATGAGGTTGTTTTAGCTTGTTTCATTTTGTTGTTTTTTTGCCAGTACATTGATTTAGTTAAAGTGTCTGCAGTTTTGTTTATTAAGAGTTTATTAGGTTGTTATTAGGGTGCCCCTTCCTTGAGGTTATAGGCTTATTAGTTTATATATTATGTTATATATTGTATTTGTGACATCTGAATATTCAAGTCAACATCTGTTTGGGAGAAATAAGAACCAGCTCTCCTCTGACAGATGTGCTGAGGAGGACAGATTATTTGAAAGATGTGAGGCCAGGAGTGGAACAGAGTTCAGATGGTCTCCAGCAAGAAAAGTGCTGTAAACTGAAATCCTCCTCTCGTTTTTCTGCTGACCCATGCTTGACATCTGACCGATGCTAATCAAATAGACTTTCCAGATTGCTACCTTATTTTCAGATGAACATTATTGATCCAGCATATACTGCCCCCATAGGTCTGTCGTTCCTTGGGTCTGAAACTGCACTGTCACTTGGTTTCTCCCATACCACCACCACCACCACTGAGGAGAAATCCATTTTCGTAATTAAATGTTTTTTTGCTCACAGCATAACCTGAAAAGAGGATAGCTGTGGACCGATCGGATCTGAATAATCCCTGCTCCGCTGTGCTCTATTTAAGGGAGTATGCTAATCCCATCAGATTATACCGAGGTAACCCCCCCCCCCCAAACAAGTAAATAAATTAATACATAAATACATACATAAAAAATCATCCAATTAATGTTGAGCCTGATTCAAATAAACCATCCTTAAGGTACTACCAAACCACATGCTATGTATGGCTATTAGCCAGTTAGCATGCGTGGTGGTTCATGAGGCTGCGTGTGTATGTGTGTGTGTGTGGTGTGTGTGTGTGTGTGGTGTGTGTGTGTGTGTGTGTGTGTGTGTGTGTGTGTGTGTGTGTGTGTGTGTGTGTGTGTGTGTGTGTGTGTGTGTTCCTGGTCAAAGAGCTTCTGCTGCTCCACACCTGTGCTATGGCACTGGCCTTCCAAAGAGAGGGCTAGGGCAGTGTGGTGCATGGCAGCAGGGGCGTCGCTAGCAGTTGAAAACATTCGGGGCTTAGCCCATAGAGTCTACACGGTTCTCATAATTCCCATTTTGCCTGCCATTGCTGCTCACTTTTGATAGATTAATCCACCAATTATAGCCTCATTTGCGCCACATTGCTTAAATAATATGGACAATAACATTTTGACAATTAAAGGATGTAATGACCTGTTGCTATCTTGACATTTCTGTTTGTTATTAAAAACGACCTATAGGCTAGCCACCTAACAGTGTGCCGTTTTAAATAGCAAAGATGCATATCATATGGTTCTATGTATAGGCCAGCACTGTTTGGCCAGCTCCAAACTAGTGAGTGCAGGGCAGGCTGATAACCAATCTGAACTTGTAAATGATGAGAGCACAACTCCACCACCTCCTTGTCCTTGTTGGAACTGTCTTTCTCTCTCTCTCTACCTCTCTCTCTCTCTCTCTCTCGTGTGCGCTTTAGTAGCCTACGACCCAAATTATGTTTTATGTTAAGGTAACGTTCAAGTTAGATCTGCTGCATGAAGGGGAGGGAGAGGACGCCTGTGTCCTGCTTGTGTGTTTGATAAATAGCTCCATCTCATCTCAAGGTTTTAATGCACGATCGGAATATAAACTATAAATAGATTCTGTGTTTTTTTTTTTAAACAAGTGTATGACAGATCCGGGGCTAATAAAAAAACATCCGGGTCTATAGCCCTGAATGCCCATACCTAATAACGCCACTGCATGGTAGGTAAACAAATTAAATGGGTCAGTTACAGAGAGTATAGGGAGACAGCGTTGCCAATTATTTCAAATGGAAAGCAGCTAAAGCCAACTCCAAAAATCGCTAAATGTCGTTAGACGCGGTCACAAGTTAATTTGCATATCATTGACGTTAGACGTAATTCCCCTTTACACCTGTTTGCTTTTCTCCTACTCATAAAGGCAAATTTAAGAGCCTAATGTAAATAATAATAATATACTTGTATATTAATTGATACACTATACACTTCTGTATACTTGTCTATCTTGTCATAGCCTACACCAGAATGAGCATCAGGTGGCTGAAAAGCAGTAATTTCCAACCTATTCCCAACTGCTGCATCTGCTTTGCACTGCTTGAAGTCTGATTATAACTTCATTATAACTTCATTATAACTTATACATTTTTTTTTACTCAGCCGACAGTCTGTCCTGCATTGACAACATTGAGGCTACATAGCCTAAACGAATGCTATAGGTTTTTTAAACTTTTTTTTTATAACTCGATTTTGAACTATCTGCTTTGCTTGTGAATTAAGTGGAATTCTACTTTCCTTTGTTCAATGTTCTTGTTACACGATGCTGGCAAGCATGTCCCTGTTTCCCTGTCATCATGTCATTGCTCTCATCTTGTTGACTGGTTGTAATCTCACCCGAAGTTGCTGCACCTTCCAATGACGTTGTCTGAGTTGTTAGATCTATAGAACATCTACTTCCGTGTAATAACATGGGCTGATACTACATAGGCCAGTCATTACTTTCATAATCATGGGGCAATGCGAGGATGAGAGGAGAGGTTTTCTGACGTTTCAACAATGAAACAGAGTTTGCCATCGTTGCGAGAAGTCACCAAATTTGTCGCTAGTAGTCGCTAGATTACATTTTCTGTTGCGAGGGATGGCAAAAATGTGCTAAATCTAGCAATAAAGTCGCTAAATTGGCAACACTGTATGGAGACTTGTGTGGAGGAGACCCTTATTGTCTCCTGTGATCTGCATGAGTTTGTGTGTGTGTGTGTGTGTGTGTCTGTGTCTGTGTCTGTGTGTGTGTGTGTATGAAGTAATAGGGGACTTTAGTCCAAAATGACTACATTCCTCTCCTGTGCTGTGGTTGTACAAGCTCAATATTTAGCGCAAAGTCCTTTAGAGTAAAACATTTCAGACATTGAATAATCCTGTCATCACCCATGGCAGTCGTTACATCAGAGAGAAGGAAGATGACGGGAACAATACAATCTGAGATTAAAAGCAAGACATTCTATTACTTAAATACCACCCAATATCTCATTTTTATATTAGTCCCCATTTCAAAGAAGGTTCCATTAGGAAGTGCACTCCAGTATGGCGCTGTGGAGTAGTTCATACCTGCTGGGAGCACAAGTGGAGGTTTCAAGAATACGGCCATTGTGGTCTTTAATTGGTGCAGAATTGGGAAGTACATCATTGAGGTATACTCAAGTGCAGATCAGAGAATGGAACACTCCCGTTGAGGGCTTTTTGCCATACGCTATTTCTCATTTCTCATTTCTCATTTGCCACTTATATTCTACTCTTATGCATATCATATTGGGGCTCATTGAAAGTTTAATTTGACAAGAAAATAAGGAACCACACTGTGGTTTTTGAGGTTATAGCCTAATTTGATTTTGTCCACTGGTGGCTTTGTTGCTTTTAGATTTGGTGTAGCCTATTTGTTTGTTTTTCTCCACTTGGCGTTGACGCTATGAGGTATTTTGTTTGTTTGCTTCATAGTCTCCGAGGGCCACCTGACTCGGTGCAGTGCATTCTGAGTCAGGGGGGAGGAGGTATTTTATTTTTTCTCTTTTCGTTCTCACTCATCTCACACCTTCCGACTGTCTCTTCTTCCTTTCTGCGTTTGTCTGACCTACCTCAGACTCCTGTTATCTGCTGTTCATGTTGAACCCCTCTCTTTCTTTCCTTCTTTCTTTTTCTCTCTCTCTCTTTCTGTCTTTCTACCTTTCTGTATTCTCTCTGTATTGTTCTGTCTTCCTCTTCTCTATCTATCCATCTCTGTCTGTCTCTTTTCTTCTCTAGCCCTCTATACTACCTCTCACGAGAAAACAGAGACAGGAAGAGGTGAAAGACTGCATTCTATAGAGTGCACTGTCCTGAACTGCACACAGACTCATGCTCTTTCCCACACACACACGGCAGCCTGAACTCTGGCAGTCAGTGCACTGAGAGCAGCTGTTTTCCCCTGTTCATCCATATTTTGTGTGTGTGTGTGTGTGTGCGTGTTTGTGTTTACGCGTGTATGAGTACTGCGCGTGTGATGCTCGCTGGCTTGCCTGAGAGAGTCCGTCCCCTCATGGGCTGACTCCATTGGGGGAGATGCGCTTGGAGTTTGGTGACTTAATTGCGCTCTGAAGTGGCTTGTTGAGGTGCAGTTATTTGTCCCCGTCTCTGGGGAGCACGACAGGAGCACCAGGTAAAGAGTCTCCCAGGATGCAATCCAGGGGTTTCAGTGTCTGTAGTAAGATTATGCAATAATGACTGGCATGCTTTTGACCGCTAGTTTACAAAAAAAATAGTTTCAATTTCAAACTGTTGGTATGAAAGGTGAACCTCAAGATCAGGTAGCTTGCATTATATGTGCAACAACTGCAGATAATTAATGGGTATTACAATAGGTTTCTAGTGGGACTCATTTCATGAGTTGTTTTGCTTACTTTGATGTGTGTCTCCCTCAGTAGTTCTGAATTGGCTATCATTTATAACTGCCTTAGCAAAAAGTACATTGTTATTGGCATGAGATACTATACACACTGGGAATGGCCTTGAACGCTCCCTGTATAGAAGTATTTCCAAACATGAAGACTGTTTGTTTAACAGAGAGAAAGAGAGAGAGAGAGAGAGAAAGAGAGAGAGAGAGGCGGGGAGAGAGAGTGCAGTCCAGAGACTTCTGTGACTGTGTATGTGTGTTCCTCCCTCCTTACTGAAGTAATTACTCTCACTGACTTTTTGTCATCCTTCGCTCTTTTCACACTTTTCTTTCTCTCTTTATTTATATATATCTTCTTCATTCTCTCTCTCTCTCTCTCTCTCTCTCTCTTTCTGGGCACAAATAGCAGGCAGTCTAGCTGTGATGCTGTGTGTGTGGAATGAATGCCATTTTCACCCACTCATACTGATTTACGCTAACGTGGCGGCCGTCAGGGAGCGCCCAGGGGTTAACGAGCTGTGTGAGAAAAACACGGGGATGGAGGGAGAGATGGAGGGAGGGAGGGAAGGAGGGAGGGAGGGGGGGCTGGGCTGTATGCTCAGACTCTGTCCTCTGGCGCTGCTGTTGAGGGATCTGGCTGACCCCAGAGATGGGCCTGTCCGGGGCCCCAAGGACTACACGCACACACACACGCACACACACGCACACACACACACACACACACACACACACACACACACACACACACACACAGACACACACAGCTGCACATGGGGTGGCTGCTTTCTCTCAGAGGGCCAACAATTTGATGTGCTTCTCTTGTAGGAAGAAACAACTTGTGGAGCTTTCTGTCATATGAAGGTATAGCAAGATGTCACCTCTTCAGTATCATTGCATCAGTATCATGTAGGGTTGTTTACTGTAGAGCCTAGATTTGTAGTTGCAGTTGGCAGCATTGGCCAAAGTTTTTAATGTACTGATTAAATTAATAAAACTCATTAGACTGAATAAGGGATGAGGTGTCATGTGGTATTGTTTACATGTTTACTGACACATGTTAGTACTGAGAGCATATTATTATATATTTTACACATCATCATATGATAATTGGGGTTCCACATGAACAGAACACTTAAAGTAGTTAAACCTCCTCACCGCCCAGTGCCTCTCTCTCTCTCCTCAAATTCATTTTCCAAAAGACTAGCATGATGGTGTGGCCTTAACCACCTGCCATCGCTCTGCGTTGGATAGCCTGTGGAGTCTTTCACCAGGGTGCTAACTGAAAAGGCCTTCACACGTACATAGAACCACCCCCGGCACCCCATTACACGCCACTGAGCTTTGTTGGGAGATAGTAAGATTACTGGAGAGAGAGGGAGAGAGAGGCAAAGAAAGGGACAGCAAGAGAAAAAGAGAGAGAGAGAGATAGAGAGAGACATAGGCAGAGAGACAGAGAGAAAGAGCAACAAGAGAGAGAGATACAGAGATAGGCAGAGAGAGTGACAAGAGAGAGAGAAAGAGAGAGCGAGAGACCTCTTCCTTTGTTTTCTATGGCCTGACACGTTTATGGCAGAGGCCTGCAGAAGTGTGGTGTGGTTGGAGGAGAGGGGTAAAAGCGTTGGTGTGTGTGTGTGGGGGGGTGGGGGGGTGGGTGGCAACCTTACTGAGCAACAATAGAGGCCGAGAGCCCTCATGCTCCATAGCTGTGTGAGTATGACCCACTGTGGCAGGCTCATCCACGGCCCAAACCCAGTCTGGTAAACTCCCCACCAAAAAAACACCCGCGACACCAGTTCTTCCCAAGACCTTGTTTTCTGCATGTTCCCTCAATGCTAATTAACATTGTACTGAAACAAAAAAAAAACATAAAAGAGGTTAGGACTTTAATCTAAACTGACATTGATATTTCAACAGTCAAGAAAGTTAGTTCAGCGAGTCATTAGCTATAAGTTGTGTTTTATGTATTCTGAAGGCTGGGAGATGTAATGTGCTGCATATTCATATTCTCAATGCCCTCACACAGTTGTTTAATTTAGAACATCAGAAAGCCTCGACATGAAAGGGCTGTGTCGTAAAACCATGTGAGATTAGGAGGAAACAGATATCCCTTTGGTGAAAATCATTTGATATTTAGCGGCACAAAGGCAGTATTACTGAGGCCGTATGCCTTGCAAAGTCCAAAGCATTCTTTAGTATTTAGGAGGACTTGGAAAAACATCACTCAGTCCCGATACACAAAAGAATTCCTGGGATTTAGCCTGGCTGATATTTGGAGGTTACTTTTCCGGTAGTCCGTGGTCTCAGCCGTCCTCTGGGTTTATGCCCATTTGTCCTCCCTCGCTCTCTCCTTCTCTCCCTGCTCCCTCTCGCTCTCTCCTTCTCTCCCTGCCATGCGCCTCACTCTGCTTCCCTTTTTCCTTTCCTTCTTTTACTCTCTCCTCTCTCTCTCTCTCTCCTCTCTCTCTCCTCTCTCTCTCTCCTCTCTCTCTCTCTCTCTCTCACCCAGTTGTTTCTTCCTCTGTATCCTTTTTTCCTTTCTATGTCCTCCTTTCCTTCTCTCTCTCTCTCTCTCACCCAGTGACTTCTTCCTCTGTATCCCAGCTTCCTTTTTCTCCTTTTCTCTCCTTACCTTCTTCCTCTCTCTCTCTCCCTCCCTCCCTTTCTCTCTCTCTCTCTCTCTCTCTCCTTCCCTCCCTCCCTTTCTCTCTCTCTCTCTCTCTCTCCTTCCCTCCCTCCCTTTCTCTCTCTCTCCCTCCCTCCCTCTCTCTCTCCCTCTCTCTGTCTCCCTCTCTCTCTCTCTCCCTTTCTCTCTCTCTCTCTCTCCTTCCCTCCCTCCCTCTCTCTCTCCCTCTCTCTCCTTCCCTCCCTCCCTTTCTCTCTCCCTCTCTCTCTCTCTCTCTCTCTCTCTCCCTCTCTCTCTGGATGTAAGATTGGGCGTACAGCAGGGCTCTTTGTCTGTGGGCGGTGGTGGGGTGAGGAGGGAGGTGTGGGTTTGTTCATAATGGATTATTGATTGGTCTGAGAACAGGCCTGCCTGTTGGGGCCTCTGTCCTCTCCAGCGCCGTCCCTCTCAGCTCTCGGACCCAGCTTAAATGACACTCCACATGCCCAGTGTGTGTCCTTCCTTTCACACACACATACACACACACACACACACACACACACACACGCCTACGCGTGTGCGAGCTCTCTGTGTGCCTTTTAACTTCTCTTTAACTCTGTATTGTGTGTGTGTGTGTGTGTGTGTGTGTGTGTGTGTGTGTGTGTGTGTGTGTGTGTGTGTGTGTGTGTGTGTGCATAGTATTCAAAGCGTCACTTTATGTATACATGTTAGATGGCCTCTGCTGTGGAATAAGAGGTCAGAGTGTGGTGTGTTAGTAGTCTTTATTGCTTCATTATACACACTTGCAATTATATTGTGTGTGTGTGTGTGTGTGTGTGTGTGTGTGTGTGTGTGTGTGTGTGTGTGTGTGTGTGTGTGTGTGCTCACAGTGTTTTGGATTTCACACACACAGAAAGTGTTGGATGCTATTCAGGGTTTATGGCGCATATGTTGAAGTAAAGCTCCTGCTTTTTAAGGTAATAAGGCATTAGCCATTCAGTATTATGTTCTTCAATTTTTGTTAATATCTCAAGAACATCAAAAGTACAAGGATGTAAACAAGGTTATTAATTTTTTTGTAAGGTGGGGGGGCAGGGGGTTGTAGTCCATCTTTTAGTCTTACAAGACAGAGAGGCTGGTGTTGGCTGTGTGTCCCTTTTGGGGACGCTCAGGTTGATGGAGAGCCTGTTTCTGCCTGACAGCCCAGTGCATCACCTCGCAGGGGTAAACACACACACACACACAAACACACAGAGATAGAGAGAGAGAAACACACACACCCCCACACACCACTGTGGTGCGCTAGCGGAACAGCCAGGCCAAAGAATGCACTGTGTGACTGTCTCCAGATGTACCATGATTCCCACAGAAGTGGAGAGAGGGGGGGGGGGGGTTGATGGAGAAAACACTGGCAGATTTTCTCATTTCACAGATGTGTAGCTGCCAAAGCAGGAAAGTAGAAACCACACAAAAATGTGATTATGTGTATGTGTGTGTGTGTGTGTGTGTGTGTGTGTGTGAGAGAGAGAGAGTTTGTATGTGTTCAAAAAGCAAAACAAAAAACAATGGCACAAGGACACAGAGAAAGAAAGGGTGTGAGATAGGGCGATCACAACACACTTAGGCGTATATTTCACAGTTGCCATTGTGTTCAATATTAAACATAAGAAAGCCTTGGGACTTCAGGAAGGAACTCAGTGGCATACACACACAGCCCTTGTTTGGCATTAGTGCTGTGTTTTAGGAGCCGGACGCTCAATGGCAATATTGTCACCCCAGAGGATTTTCTGTCATCCAGACTTTTCTCTGTGTGTGTGTGTGTGTGTGTGTGTGTGTGTGTGTGTGTGTGTATGTGTGTGTGTGTGTGTGTGTGTGTGTGTGTGTGTGTATGTGTGTGTGTGTGTGTGTGTGTGTGTGTGTGTGTTTTGTTCTCCTTCTCTTCCGCTCCCTCCCCCTGTGTTTTCTGAAGTGACTGCATTGTTTTCAGCAGTAGATAATCTCATTATCGTTTGATTTGTACATGTGACCGTCTGCTGGATGACAAGCTTAATGTTCACAATTGGTCCAATCTGATAACCGATTTGCTGATAAACACTCCAGATTTGCACAGCAGCAGTTGCAGCACAAAGCACAGACAAATAACAAAAGCCATTGAAAAGAATTGTGTCTTGATATAACAAATCCAAGGCTCTAAATGATCCACATATGACTTTGTCTTGTTGAGCACAGCGAGTAGGCTAGGGCCTAATTGCAGAGGGATCTTGTGCAAATTAGCAGCCTTGCTGGACAGACTCATAAATAGCTCAGTGAGTCCTCCCCTCCCCCACCCACAGAACGTTCTCCACTTTGTGCTGGTTCAGTCGCTATGCCCAATTAGCAACTAAACAACAAACAGACAGACCCCTGACATAACACTATGTCATCCGGCAAGGAATCTTTATGGCCATGGAAGTTATGATACTGAACCCATACATTTGCCACTGTTGGCTAGGTGTTTGGATGAGCTAAAGTTGTTGTTTTGGTGTTTTTTTATTTATTTTTTGCTCTGTGCTTTGCTCAGCACTTGGCTAGGAGGGATTGGATTGGACTGGTTTGTCAGGGCATGGCTGCATACTTTGCCATAAAACATAATCCTGCTTGTTTTTCAGTTTTTCTTGTTTTGCGAGGTGCAAAATCCATTCAGAAAGCTGTGTGTGTGTGTGTGTGTGTGTGTCTGTGTGTGTGTGCGCAGTTCTGGGGAGAAAACGGAGTTGTTTGCATTGCGGTGAGGGATCTGTATCCCGTCGTGCCTGAGTTAGAGTGTCACTAAGTGTAAATATTTATCATGAGATTTCAGTGGCTTTGTTTAGAGTGGTGGGACTGTTTTGAATGGATTCTTCAGGGCATATCTCTTCCAGTTTTTATTGTCAGTGAGGTTAGGTTTTCATTGTTGGATTGATTGTTTGTTTGTCGGCCAGTCAGTGGGACTACACAAAATATGCCCAGCTTGAATCATGTTTGAAGTTTGGGGCATGTATGGCCCAAGGAACGATTCACTCAATTTTTTAACTGATCCAGATTAAAGGAAAATTCCGTTTTTTAGCACTTTTAGGCCCTTTTCTGGTTTGTTTTGGATGAACTAGAGTGGTGGACACCGAAATTTTGACGATTGGTCCTGTCTCGACTTTTCTGACTCGTTTTGAATCGCCTTTGACTTCTCAGGGTGGCTGGCAATGGGCATACTGTAGTAGGCTACTCAAACATGTCCTAAAACAACCCTTAACGTTCGTTTTCAAAACTGTGCAACTCACCGAGTGGTTAGTGGTGTTCGTTGATGTTCCAAAACAAGTAGCATAGCGAAATACAGTTTCTGTCGTGTTTTATTTGGCATTTTGTAAAATCCCATTGATTTCTGTTGAAAGACTCATTGCACGTTGATAGCTGCGCCACCGTCTATGCTTCAGGTTCAAATATTGAGCGGTTGTGAATAGTTCCACAATAGCAAATAAGACGGCTGGAAATCATACATTGCGCCGATATATTTGCTTTTAATAATCAACGAACACCACTAAACACTCGGTGAGTTGCACAGTTATCGTTAAGGGTTGTTTTAGGACATGTTTGAGTAGCCTACTACAGTATGCCCATTGCCAGCCTCCCTGAGAAGTCAAAGGCGATCAAAATTAGTCAGAAAAGTCGAGACAGGACCAATCGTCAAAATGTCGGTGTCCACCACACTAGTTCATCCAAAACAAACCAGAAAAGGGCCTTAAAGTGCTAAAAACCGTAATTTTCCTTTAAGGAATTCTGGAATATTTTCTTGTTTCACATGGTGAGGCATTTGGCCATGGCAAAGTTTTGGGTTCTTCTGGTGCGAGTTAAGCCTTGTTTAGGGATTTGTATACAAACATGTACATGCATGTGTGTATGTATCCACCACCCATTTACCATACTCTCTCTCTCTCTCTCTCTGTTGCTTTAGTAGCATGACAGTTTGAGTTCAGTGTTGACAAAGCAAAATATAGAATATAGAATAAGCAGGAAAAAAATACTATGTCAATACAAAGATCATTATGTATGTGTGATATGTGTGCCTGTGTGTGTGTGTGTGTGTGTGTGTGTGTGTGTGTGTGTGTATGCACATCTGTGTGTGTGACTATCTCTCTCTCACACGCACACACTCACACACTTTATCCTTCACTGTCTGTCTTTCTCTCACTCACACTCTCAATCACATACACCATACACATACACACAGATGCACACAGACTCACAGACACACACACGTCCATGTAATGCACACTAACTTTGGCACAATGCCCAGAGTGAGGCCACCATTTGAAATCTGAAGCACAGAACTAACGTGGATAACATATTATGATGTCTGTGTCATTTCCATTTAGATGAGCAGAAAATTCCATTAACACCAACTAGGACAGCACATCCATAGTCACATAGACACTGACACACACACACACACACACACACACACACACACACACACACACACACACACACACACACACACACACACACACACACTCTCACTCAAACACACACACACACACACACACACACATATATCTTGGATGTCTGGCAAGGAGAAATGTTGCTGCATCGGTGTCATTTTCATGTAAATGAGCTTGGCATTCCCATTAATATCTAAGTCAACCTGATGCAGGCAGGGAGGGGAAAAACATGTCCCACCATCTTATTTATGTGGACACAGATGCTCCAGAGTTTCTGCCTACAGCGCAGTTGAAGCAACATTTGCTTTCATGGAACAGATATTGATCCACGCCTCGCTTTCGCCTTTCCCGTGCTCGGCCCGGCAAATGTGTAAACAGCTCCGGTCGCCAGATGATTTAGGCTGGGCCCAGTCTTTCTCCCTCTGCTTGACTGTAAATGATTCCACTCTAATGAACTCCAGTAGATATCAATGAGGGTCAATCTTTGGACAGTTGCTAATGACCCACAGACTCAAGAGTCCATCTACCTCTCTCTCTCTCTCTCTCTGTCTTTTCCTTCTGCCCCTCTGCTCTTTTCTACATCCAGTTTCTTCCCCAGTTCTTCTCCTATTTTTGTCTGTCTTTCAAGCCATTTAGTCCCCCACCCACCCCTCCCTTTTCTGTGTACCTCTGTCTTCTCCTCAGGCTCTTCATGCCTTCCGTTCTCTCGCTCTCTCTCTCTCTTTCTTTCTCTCTCTCCCTTCCCCCACCTCTATATTCCCGTCCCTCTTTAATAATCTCAGCTGACTGCTCTCTCTCTCTCTCTCTCTCTCTCTCTCTCTCTCTCTCTCTCTCTCTGTGAATGCCAGACATCTCCTGTGTCAATATCTGGGGTTTATTTAACTGTGGGAATCATAATCTATCATAACCAAAACTGTTGCCCATAGACACTGTCCATAATAGTCAACAAGGAAATGCCTTCCAGATGTGACCTATTTGTTTCAGTGTTTTTTTTTTTTTCATGTTTAGTGATTTATCAGTTCATTTGTTTCTGTGCGTCCTGTGCCTCAACTGTAACCTTTTACCGTGCCAAGTCTCAAATCTCTCTTACTGCCACTGGGTGATGGAGACTGGAGATAAGGGAATGGAAAAAAAAACTGTCAAACAGGATCAGATTTAAAAGTCTGTTACTTCTCCTCGCCAGCCAGTGACCTGATGAGAAAAAGAGAGCAAAAACGACCCACTTCCTGTTGCGTATCCCGGAAGATTCCGGCTGTGTGATATGTGTGATATGTGTGTGTGTTTGTGTGTGTGTGTGTGTGTGTGTGTGTGTTGGGGGTGGGGCCAGAGGTTAGTGCGGGTGTCTGTGGAATAGAAAGGCTTCTGGCTTTTCTTGCTGACTTGAGCGTTGTCCTCTGGTTGGGCAAGTGAAAGTGTGGATTCAGCCCCTTCCGAGAGCTGGGACAGCCTACTGCACAGCTCATTTAGCAAACATACACACACACACACACACATACATACACACACACACACACACACACACACACACACACACACACACACACACACACACACACACACACACACACACACTATTACCTGAGTCAGAGAATCTCCCCTGAGAGTAATCAGGCAGCACAATATCTGCACTACTCACCCTATGCCCCCCCCCCCCAGCTCTCTTCATCACATCTCAATGAAGCTTTCGTTGTCTGTGGAAGTGGCACTATTCTCTGAGCTTACATACACTTTTACACAAAAGTTCCTGTTCCCCCTTTCGGTAACATGCAGTCTTTCTCTTTTTCTTTCTCGGCAGGCTTGAAATCAACAACTCCTTCAGAGGGCTGCCTGCTTGCTGGAAAGGAAAAAAAATAGGCCTGGGAAGTCTACAACTGTTTGGTAAAAAAGAATGCTGAAGTGATCTGTCAAGGGATCCTCTTCCCTGGTCCTCTTTCCTCAAAGATTTCTGTGAAGGAGAAATATAATCAAGAACGTATTTGAAAGGACCCTTCCTCAGTCTCATCTGACCCAGTGAAAGATTCGGTGCGATAAGAGAACACTTAATTTGCTCTAAGCGCAAAGACGGGAAAGGCCAAGTCGGAGAGGAAGAAGACTTTGATGGTGTGACGGCAGCACAGACTCGGGTTGTTCACTAGATGAGTGGGTCCAGATAGCAGCGACTCATCTGGCGATTGAAGCTAGCGCTAAATGAACAGCCACAGATAGCAGAGGACATCCGATCCAAGACAAGAGCGGAGAGCGACGAGTGGCGAGTGGCGTCCGCCATGAACCCCAGAGACAATGCGCAGGAGGTGGCAGCGGTCGAGAGGCCCCTCGGACTGGCGGAGCAGCCGGACGACGGCAAGGCCATGTCGTTTGACTGTAACGTCTGCGGCCGCAGCTTCCCCTTCCAGAGCTCGCTGTCGCAGCACATGCGGCGTCACACGGGCGCGCGTCCGTACAAGTGCCCCTACTGCAACCACCGCGCCTCCCAGAAGGGCAACCTCAAGGTGCACATCCGCAGCCACAAACTGGGCGTGCTCATCCAGCCCGATCCCGACGACAGTGAGGAGGTCGATGAGTCAGAGGAAGCCTCGGGGGAGAGCAACGTTTCCGAGGGACTCGAAGGAGGGAACAGCCCCACCAAAAGTAGCTCGGCTTGCAACGGGGTGCTGCACGGCGCGGGGGACGATCGGGGGGCCAAGGCCGCAAGTCGAGGTGTGAAGCGAGAGAGGAGCGTCGACGCGTCGAGGACGCTGCGCTGCCGACTCTGCGGACATGAGGTCCAGCGCGAGGACCAGCTGCTTAGCCACATCGAGAAGGCCCACATCACGGCCGACGTAGACGACGACGCGTCGCCCACCAGCACGCACGAGGCCCCGGCGGAGCCCGAAGTGGGGGAGGACTTCACCTGCGACACGTGCGGCCAGGTGTTCGCACAAGCCTACCTCCTGAAGGCCCACGTCAAGAAGCACACGGCCGAGCTGGAGCACCGCTGCAAGATCTGCGGACGAGGCTTCCGCGAGGCCTGGTTCCTCAAGAGCCACATGAAGACGCACAGCGGCACCAAGGCCTCGGGACGAGGCCGGCCGCGCAGCACCGACTGCGCCGACCCACCGGCCACCATCAACGACGTGGTGCAAGACCCCGAGGTCATGGCGGCCACGGGGGCCGCGTGCCTGTACGAGATCTGCTCCAAGTGCGGAAGCCTCTTCCACGACCGCGAGAGCCTGCGCGAACACAGTCGTGTCCACAGCAAACAGGCCCGTAACCAGATGTCGCAACGCGACCACGCCACGGACGAAGAAGACTCGCCCGCAGCTAAGAGGCGACTTCTGGAATACCTTTGCCTGCGGACAGTCGAGGACCGACCCAAGGAAGAGGGGCAGGGGTCCTTGGGCAAGAGGGTTCCCGAGTTGGACCCTGTGTGCAGCTACCAGGCCTGGCAGCTGGCTAACAGGGGTCGGCTGATGGAGCCGACGGAGTACAACGGCCACTGGGACAACTCCCTAGCCGCCGCCACCGTGACCTATGACCGGGAGAGTAGCCGCTACGTGCTAGCGGGACAAGAGAGGAAGCCAGGTCGACGCGGAAGCTACGGAGGCATGGGGATCGGGGGAGGCCAGTCTTCGCCCAGCGAGCGCAGCGCCCCTGACGAGAGCCCCAGCGACTCGGAATACCGCCCGTCGTCCCGGCAGGAGAGGCGGCGGTCGACCCAGAGCCGCTCGCACGAGTGCTTCGAGTGCGGAAAGGTGTTCCGCAGCCGACACCAGCTGGGCGTGCATGAGCGGTCTCACCGCAGAGAGGGTCGAGGCTCAGGCGGCGATGCGGACTCACGGTCTCCCAGCAGGCCTGGCACTCCACAGAACGACAGCCTCAGCGAGGCTCCCACAGCCAAGCAGGGTACACGAGACGTCACAGGTGAGAGAGCATTAGCCTTGGTCTCGCTTTAGAAGCCTTACAGCTTCGTTATCTTGCTTTATCTTACCTTCAAATGGGATACCTTCTACTTGATAGACGTATTTAGAAGGTTTTGTAGTCTCTTGGCAGTCATCATCTGTGATGAAATCTTAGGACCTAGAAAGAGCCTTCGGCAAATCGGCTTACCCTCCATTGTGGCTGTATGATCGTTTGTCTAGAGTGAGCAAGAATGTGTACTTAATAAGCTATAACATGCCTTAACCGTATCAGATACTGGAAGCATTTCACAAGCATCCATTTAGTTTTTTGTCAATGTATCTTGAACTAAATTAATTTGCTGCAGTGTTTCCCACATAATTCAATTCTATTTGTGGTGGTAGGTTTGCAGAATTAACTTAAATGCAACGGTTTTTAACAAATTAGCACAGCGTGGTTATGATGCTAACCAGATTTAAGCACAATTTAGTACAACCTGGAAAATCATTGTGTGGTGGTCAATGTTGATATTGTGGTGGGCCGCCACAAATAAGTCAATGTATGGGAAACACTGTTGCCGTTTATTAAAACATCCCACAATTCTTAAAATATGATAGCGTGCCTTATAAATCATCTGTTAAAATAGAATGCAATTCATGAGCATCTACATTTTTAAAGCAAACAGCAAATATTTAGTCGTAACATTTTTAGTTATCAATACCAGCACATTTTGAAAGATAGTCGGTAGGTTTGTCTTAGTGTCTGATCACACCTGTTATGTGTGCATGTTTTAATAAAGCACATTTGATTAGATGCCACTCGATATAAATCCAAATTTCATTTGATGCACCTATTTCTTAGCTGATTTCCCCTACGCCGCCAGGAGGATTTGTAACTGGAGTCGAGGCTAATCTCAATTGCAAAGTGGGATGGAGATTTAGCCGGGGCGTTGTGTGTTTAGCCACGCGTGATGCGGTGCATAAATGTTTGGTTTGTTTTCCTCAATACGTTTATCTACAGCTGTCTGTCAAGCCTAATGACTCGCTTTGGGTTGCCACAGTGCCAGACAGTAAGAATGTAGATACTTAGTCTAACATAATTGTATATCATTATTATTTATTTATTGTTTATACCATTCTGTCAGGAGCCCAAAGATTTTTTATACATATTCACATGTGTGTGTGTAAGTTCATGTATTAACATACAGCACATATATTTGAGGATCCCAAAACTACCTTGGTTATGAAGTGCTCTCTCAAAACGTGCAAGCACATGTTGAATGTGAAATGTTTCTGTTTTGTTACTGATAATTCTTTTCTGACTTTTTCTTTCACTTTTATCCTGAAGTGTTGACAGTGTTAAGAGCACTGTAGGTTTGGTGGGGGAATTGGTCTGCAGATAGGATCATATGAAAGAGGAAATGGGATCAGAATAAAGGCTTTATCTGTTGACAGCCATCCAGTCCAGCTGTGGGGTGAAGGCTGTCTCATTTCCTTTCGCCTTGACACAAGAATCTGTGTAGTCGTGTTGGTCATACCCTGTGGAGAAAAAACCCTGCAGTCCTTTGAATGGACCTTATTAGCGTGTTTAAGTTCAAAGGATGTACAGCAGGTTATGGACCCAGTTACAAGTCCACCTTTTTGCACATCTCTGAGCTCAAATCATCTGTTGATGATATGGCCATTGTTGTGGACTCTTCCTCACATAGCCAGCTGTGAATTTTATACTTGGAAGTAGAGACACCTAGTGGCAATATATGGAATTGCACCACTTCATTAGCTCTGTCAAAACAGAAGTGTTTGTTTGGTACTTTCTTTGTTCAGACATCAGTTCCTTTAAACCAGATGTGATGTCTTATTTCTTTGGGAAGTGAGCTGTAGCTAAGAGGTTAAAAATGGCATTTTCATTTGTCATCCATTTTATTGGGAAGCCTTAAGATGCTGACAACAGGAAATCATGTTATTTCAACGTAATCGTGGTCTTTTCCCCAAAATCGTGGGACTTGGGAGATTCTCTGGTTTACTCACAGATTTTCTGAAGCTGTTGTGTCTGTAAAAAAAAAAAAAAAAAGTGTGAGCAAGTTTGAGACCATTTTCCAGCTGAAAGATGATCTGAGCATCTGGATGTGGTGTTCTCTTTTTTTCCCTGGCCTGTGCTTGGCGCTCACACACACACACACACACACACACACACACACACACACACACACACACACACACACACACACACACACACATACACAAGGAGTTCAGGATCAGCGAGCAGGGTCGGCTCTTCCCCCGGTGGTTTTGAGAGCATCGAAAATAGAAACACGCTCTTTTCTTTTCTTTTCTTTGGGCTTGAGCTTGAGTGCTATTTCAGCACATCCTGTTGCAGGAAACCACCCCTCTGTGTGAATGTGTCCTTTTCTTTACTTTTCATGTTGTCTGACTGCTGAAATCAATCTGCTCTTCATGCACCTTAAGTTCTTTGTAAGTGTCTACAGTAATAGCACATACTACAGAAACAGACATCCTTTAAAAAAAAAAACAGATACCATAATTGATATACATTAGATAGATATCAGTGACAGATATAGGCTAAGTGAAAATACTATGCTCACATATGAATATAGAGCGAATCTGAGGAAGACGAAGGTCGAAACATCATTCATTCATAAACATACGAAAATGACCAAGGAGTGTGCGGACTTCTCTTTGTAAAACACATACATATACCCTTTAGTAAACACTAGGTCGTGGCGTATGCTGTGTGGGTGATGGACAGGGGATCCGATTTTGAGCAGAGCAACAGAGAGAACAAGAGGAGAAACTTGCCTTTGTGCTGCCACTTGCCCTTAGGCAGAAGAGGCACTCCTGGCATTAGTCACAGGAGATGAGCACTCGCCCATTTAAGGCAAAGATTTCACAGGTGCTGATTGAATCCATCAAGCAGACTTTGAAATTTGTCCTAAAGTGCTATTCTTGCAAAAGCCTTTTTTTTTTAAAAGGGAGAGTGGAAATATAGTTGACTACTGTTATAAAGCAGAGTGACTTTAGAAGAGTGAATCTTTCTTTCTGTTCGTCCTCCCTGTTTTTTTTTTTTCTATTTTCATTTTTCTTTCTGTCCATCTCTCAATTGCCTTATCTGGTGTTCTGCTCTCTTTTCCTGTAACTCTGTTTACCTCTTTCTCTTCCTTGTTTTTCTCTCTTCCTCAGTTGGTTACTTAATCCATGCCGGCCCGGCACCCTGGCTGTGCCCAGCCCTACAGGTTGTTGTTGGGAAGGGTTTGTTATTTATAGATGACTGGATGACTAGATCTACTGGTCCACTGTTGCCCAGAGATCCCTTACGACCACGCTGGTGGCTACCTTATGCCAGGTGAAGTCTTTGCGCATAGGTAGATCAGGTGAACCCGTGGGGTAAGGGAAGGATCCAGGTGATCAGATTGCCAGAGGCCAGGTGGTGAGTTAATGCGCAGGGAAGCTAGAGACAAGGTGAACTGACGGCGAGGTCGTGTCATGGTTACACACATGGGTGTGTGTGTGTGTGTGTGTGTGTGTGTTTGCGTGTGTATGCATGCACATGTGGTTCACTGAAATGGGTCACTGAAACTCACGGTGTGGTGCTTGGAGATTGACGGGGTCAATTAGGCTGCAAAACTCCTGGTGAAAAGATGGAGACGGTTTGAATGGAAGTTCAAAGCAGAACTGGTGTGCATAGCTGCCACCTGTGACTAGCTGTCTTCCAAAGAGCAACAAATACTAAAGGCCTGATTTCCATGGGAGAACTGTGAAATAAGGCATGGAATTGGTGGGGGTGGGGGTGTGGTTGGAGTGTGTGTGTGTGTGTGTGTGTTGGAGGGATTGTTGTTGCCCCTGGTTTCAATCACCCCCCCCCCCCCTCCACCCACGCTTCCCCTCCACCATCCAGTTCCCCCTGCAGTTCACTGTATGAGCCTCTGCAGGTTAACATGACAGACAGCCTAACCAGAGCCAGATGGCCCTGCTCTCCCCCCCCCCCGTGCTTAATTGACAAATTGAAACAGAGTTGTTTTCTCATCCGTTTCTGTTGGCAAGGGAGGGGGAGAGCGGCATTCTGAACGCAGCTCCCAGCCCGTTGCAAGTGTGTGTACATGAGGCTGGGATCTTGGAGAGAGCCACCGCAACAGGAAGAGGGTGTCAGTGTATGGGGGTGGATGGGTGGACGGGTGGGGGGGGGGGGGGGGGGGTGTTTGTTGTTCTTCCATATTCCACTGTGTGTGTGTGTGGTGGATTTTTCAGCATTTGTTTGCTATGCCTGCTGGGACTCGGAGTTCTCATGCCCTCAGCTCAGGGTTAGAGTATCATGCTGTCAGCATGTTTGCTTAGCCACTCTGTGGTCGGTGGAGACAGGACTTACAGGAAAATAGCTAAAGGATGCCATCATGTGGCCAATATGTAACATTGCATGTCTTTGGAACAGGTGTTTTGGCGATCTCATTCATAAAATTTAAATTAAGGCAATTGAAAATATAATTGCAATGAAATTAAATACAATTAAATGCATAAAGTACATCATGTTAAACATGACAGTGGAATGTTAGACATGCTTACAAGAAATACATGTATTTTCTGGTAATATGTGAGAAGTATCATACTTTTGCATCATGTGATTATTGTTATGACACTTTTATACAAAAATCTGTACTCTGTAAACATCTGTAAAATAACTGATATGGATACTGTTTGTTAAAAGTTATTTTAACCAAATATGCGGACAAGTAGGCTTAGGGGAAAGGAGATGTGATATGTGAAGGAAATGCAAAGAAAAATTGAAGCTGCCACCTAGTGGCTCAAGATACACCATGCATGTAAAACAGCATTGTAAACGGTAGTCTGTCAGAAGGTGCCACCTCATATTTAAAGGTATGGAATAGGTTATTTAATTGTGGACTTTTATTTTACCTGGTAAGGTAGCAGTCAGCTTAGGTTTGGTTTCAGCTGTTGACAGCTGTTGATAGTAATCCATATTTTTGACTATGTCTTAGAGCACCTCAGATGCACTAATCATATACAGGTAATAGGTTTGCTTAGCTTGTATGTTGTAGCTTATAATAAATGAACACGCGTCACGTGACAAACATTGCTGTGCTTCTGTGCCTATCTGCAGAGGAGAAGCCGTACGTCTGCAGCCTGTGTGACTTCATCACTCCCGAGTCCTCGGTGTTCATCTCCCACCTGCGCCTGGTGCACCCGGAGCCTAGCCTAGCCCAGGAGCCCGCGGCCCCCAAGAGCACCACCACCACCACCACCACCACCCAACCCTCCACCAGCAGTTCCAGCAGCAGAGGCAGCGGCGGCACTAGCAGCTACCCCAAGCTGAAGCGCGCTCTCCTCCAGGGCGCCCCCCACTCTCCCTCCCCTAGCCGCTCCCCCTCCTCGGAGCGGCCCCTGGCCCCCAACGCCATCGTGGCCACACACGCCCGACCCCTGACCCCAGCGCCCGCCGCCTGCGAGCCCGCCGTGGACCTGTGCGTGCGGCCAGAGGGCGCCAGGGGGGCTGCGTCCGCTGCCTCCGCCGCCTCTGCCGCCACGCCGCCCGAGGGTCTGCCCAGTCACCGCTGCATGTACTGCGCCCACCACACCCGCTACCCCGAGGTGCTGTGGATGCACCAGATGATCGCCCACCGGCTCAACAGCAGCGCCCTGGTGCCCAAGTGGGCACAGAAGAGCCAGAAGAACGGCGGCAAGAAGGGCTCGGAGACGCGGAGACGGACGGGCCCTCCGCCGGCGCTGGAGGGCAAGGAGTGTCCCCCGCTCCCCACCAACGTCCGGTCGTCCCGCACACGCCCCCCTGCGAGCTCGAGCGGTGCCGCTGCCAACACCAC
>NC_055966.1:21887665-21902665 GCF_018492685.1 Alosa sapidissima | reverse complement strand
TATTAATCACATGTCAATTAGAAAGATGTAATTGTGCATGCTAATGAGAGCCAATGGCCACCGGCGATCGGCACGTCACTCGTCCACTCCAACATATGTTTCCATTTGCACACACCACACTGGGCCCCAGTCAAGTCCTATTGTTTACAGATCAGCCCTTCCTCAAATGAGATGAGAGGAGGCATGACACTGGTCTGATGATGTCAGGATGGGGAGGGGGGAGTGGAGGAGAGGAGTTCTTTTCATCCTTCTATTTTCTTCTCATTTTCTCACTTAAATTCTCCCCTCATTCTTTTTTAATCATTTCTTCTCCCGTCATTCCCTCTCCTGTTTACTTCATTCCCAGTCGTATGTTAGCTTGTCTCTCCATCCCTCTATGTACATTTCACTCATCCTCCTATCTTTTATGCACACCTCCTCCTCTCTACTCTTCTGTCTTCTTTTCTCTCCTCTCATCTCCTCATCTTTCCTCTCCACCTATCTTCTTCTTTGCCTCTTCTCTCCTCTACTAATCTCTTTACCATTCCCTCTCTCCTCCTTCTCTCCTCTCCTCTCCTCTCCTCTCCATCAGTAGACTGTGCTCTTATAGCCTCAGACAGTCAGATTACTAAGTTCTTTATGGTCAGTGTGAATGATTCATTGGACAGCCAGTGATGCTAAGTGACAGAGGCCAAATGGTAAGTGATGCACAGGCAGAACACTCTCCACGCTGTTGCCGCAAACTCACACACACACACACACACACACACACACACACACACACATACACATAAACACACATAAACACACGGATAAACACACACACACACAAGCTGTAATTAATTTTGTCAGTGATGGTTTTGCTCAAGCCAGCCATCCAGTTGAGAAAGGCCAGAGACCCCGAGGCCGCCATTAGCATGTACATGTCACATTAAATCAGCAGCGTTCCTCCAGCGAGCCGGCCGGCCGGCCGGCCAGCCGCTCCATCCGCCTTACTTTATTTTTCTTATTTACTCCCACATTTATATATTTATTTCTTTACTTACTCACTTTAAATATTTATGATTTGGCTTAATCAGCTGAGGTTTGTGTTGTTTCTGCTGGCGCTGTGTAATCTGGTTGTCTGGTATATCTGTGGGATGGAGAAGGCTACTGGCTGGTGGGACTGATGTTTTTAAAGCCAGGCACCTCCGCTTTCCAACCTCCAACCTCCACCCTTGTTGACCGACACACTCTCCACTCTTTTGCTCTCCTTTCCTTGTTCCCCCACAGTTGTGTTTGAGTTTAATGGACTGGGAGGTACTGATGCTCGCGCCACCTCCACTGAAGCGCCCCAACAAGTATGTTCCCCCTTCTGCATTCACTTTTATTTCATTTAATTTGCTCTCACGCCAGTGTGTGTGTGTGTGTGTGTGTGTGTGTGCCTGTGCGCGCGCGTGCACGTGTGTGTTTGTGCTCCTGACTATCTCTGTGAGTGAGTGCTTTCACACACACACACACACACACCCACACACTGTGTGTTTCTGTGAGTTTGCTCTCTTGTCTATGTGTCCATGTGCATTGCTTATTCGTTGGCCGGATCAGTGCTCCATAAACACTTCTCAATGCCTATAGCTTTCCCTGCAGCCTGTAGAAGGTTCTACATTTTCATTACCCCACTAGAATGCTCCAATGAATGCCGTCTCTCAATGGTAGCCTACATTTTTCATCAAAATACACATTCATTTCCCATTTTCTTTTTGCTTTGGACAATTTCATGAACGTCTCCCAGTACAAAGAACCACCCCTCTATTGTGACCTTAAAGAAGACACAGGTTTTGTGTAGCTCTGCTTGTCTTAATTAATCAGCTGTGCACCCCGCACCCCTTTCCTGCAAACATCAGATGCTTTGACTGATGGTAAGAGAGAGAGAGACAAAAGCAACCAATTAAATGCCTTGTTGAGTTTTGTTTCGTGAAGCTGATAACCTTTGACATAATATGGAGGGTTTTCTTTCCGGTATGGCAACACAGAGGACAGTGTTTTGAAGGTGCTCGCTTTTCGCTCACGTCATTTGCTGGTGCTTATGTCTCCTCCCCCCCGATTCTCATGATTAATTGTATTTTTTTCACATTGTTGTCTTTATTCTCCCCAACCCCATAATGATGTATGATAAGGCACAGATTCCCAGTTCCTTCTTTTGGGAGGGGTGCCAGGGACTCAGAGAAAGGGAGTCGTTTGTTATGCCATTTTGGTTTTCTTCCATTTATCAAAATGATAATTAGGTTCAATTAAATGGCAATCTCATTTGTTTTGCTCAGGTGTGTGTTGCTTATTTATGTGACGTGTCGGAGGCATTGTAGGTCGGTCTAATTAAAGAGCTGTGTGTGTGTGTTGTGTGTGTGTGTGTGTGTGTGTGTGTGTGTGTGTGTGTGTGTGTGTGTGAGTGTGTGTGTGCGTATGTGTGTGTGTGTGTGTGTGCATTTGTGAGGATATGTATGTGCTTTGAATCTCTTCGAATCCTTGCTTTGTTTAAAATACACATATTTGTGCACCATTCTACCAGTTGCTTACACATTTATGATGTGGATTATAAATGCTAGTGAGTTCCTTAGCCTTTATCTGGGTTTGTCTGCTATAGCTATTTCAAATCACACAGCTGTTGGGCAAGGTCAATAGCCCCGTTTACATGGAAATGTTTAATCTGATTACGGAGTAATGGCTCAATGGGAATAAAAATGCCTCATATACACACCTCAACCGATCGGATTCAGCCCGATCCGACTAAATTTCCAATCGGATCGGGAGAGGTGGTGTACTCCGTTCTGATAATCCGATCCACCTATGTAAAGAGGTACTCCACAGTTACATTTCTTTTTTCTGCGCAGGTGTTCCCTATGTAGTAATAATGCAGAGTGACGTAAACAAATGAGTTTCCATGGCGGCAATACAACTAGGAACTTCTAAATGATTAAATGTTCGTTCCATGTAAACGCAGATTAAACGGCAATCGGTTTAATTAGCGTTCATGTAAACAATTTGGTTGACATTTTTTAATCAGATTAATTTCAATCTGATTGGGAAAAAAACGCCCATGTAAACGTGGCTTAAGTCTAAGCTAAGTCGAGCTAAGTTCTCAGTGTGTAAAATCTAAGCACTCACTCATTCCCTCAGATTCATAGGAAGCTTTCTCTCAGCCACCAAGAAGTTAAGCTCACCTTATTGCATTGGGTGATTTATTGATGTGACTCACACTGACGTAACTTCATAGCCTTGTTTATGAGCCCCGTGCCCTATGAAATAAATGTGACCCTACATTCAATTCAATTTATAGACCGCCAAAACATTGCACATGTCTCATGGCGCTTTAAAGAGTGTTAAACAATCAGAGAAAGCCCATGAGAAAGGGGCGAGGAAAAACTCCCTAGAATTAGAGATAAATGTAGGAAGAAACCTCGAGCAGATCCACGACTCAGGGGCCTGACCCATCTGCCTAGGGTCAGTACAGAACAGTAAGGTCTGTACATGATAAATGAATAAGTTAGTTAGGTGTAGAGAAAAGAACATGGTGTTTAAAGCCACCTGAGGTGGGATAGTTACATATCCAGTATGAAAATGCATGACTCTTATTTAGTGTCAGAAAATCTTATTTAGATAGATAGATAAAAACTTTACTGTCCACTGAATGTACATACACTGGAAATTTATCTTTGGTAGTCTGGCGACATAAAAACACAGCAAACAGACAATATAAGTTAAATTACATAAATGGTTAAAAAACATAAATGAATAAATACTAGTGCAGTTCTCGTACTGATCATTCTCATCATCACCCTGACTGGGTGGTGCATGAGTAAGTGGGGGGGGGGGGTTATTTTAATATGCCTTGGTTCAGGATAGACACAGCAGAGGGAACAAATGACTTTTTGTACCCATTTTTCCTGGCCATTGGGACCATCAGTCTTCTGCCAGATGGCAGTAGCTGAAAGGATGGGTGGAGGGGGTGGGTGGGGTCATTGAAGACCTGGATGGCCTTTTGTGTTATGGAACGGCTGTATAGGGTGTGGAGTTGTAACTGTTTTTCTCCTGTAGTTTTGCTGGCTTGGTTTACCACCTGAGCCAGCTTGTTCCTATGAGAGGTTCCCATACCAGGAGGTGATGTTGAATCTGACACTCTCAGTGAGTGACCTGTACACCATGGTCAGGGTGTGCTTGCTGGTGTTAAAGCTTCGCAGTTTTCTGAGGAAGGAGAGACGCTGTCTTGCCTTTTTATAGATGTAGTCTGCATTAGGTTGGAATCTAAGATCTTCATCTATAATTGTCCCAAGATATTTAAAGTTGCTGACCTGTTCCACATCCTTCCCCTTCATGTTGATGGGCATGAAGTTAGGTCCTCGGTTGCCTACTCCCCTCTTTCCTCCAAAGCACAGTTCCTTGGTCTTGCTGACATTCAGATCAAGGTAGCTGCTGTCAAATCAGGTGACAAGATGGTTGATGTGTTGAAAGTAGGATGGGCTGTTGGCATCCTGTAGGCAAGCAACAAGGGCCATGTCATCTGCATATTTGATTAGATGTATAGAGTCATTGTTGTTGTAATTGACCTCATTGGTATATATGGAGAACAGAAGTGGGGGCAGGACACCGGTGTTTAGGACAAGACAGTCAGAGATGGTTTTGTTTATACGGACACTAGGACAAGACAGTCAGAGATGGTATTGTTCATATGGACACGCTGGGGCCTTTCCCTCAGAAACTCCCTAATCCATAGAATGAGACTATTTAGTGTCAGCAATCTTATTTCGTGTCAAAAATATATTCCTGTTCCTCAGTTTGCATCTGCCAGAATTCTTTAAAGGTGCCATGTGTAAGAATTGAGGTAAAAATATCCAAAAAAAAATGAGCTACACACATCAAAAGAATGAGAAGAAATAAGGGCGATGATGTCATTAAAAAAAAAAAATGACAAGGTATAGTGCTGCAGAGATATCAACCTGAATTAGCATGCTAAATTACTAGCCACAGCCCGACAGGTGTATACTCTTTGGTTCAAGTACGTCCACAAGCACGTCCCGTGCGAGTTATTCGTGTATTGCAGTTTGGCTGGCGGTTATGTTGCCCGCATACCGCCTCCCATGGCCGAAACTGATATTATGACTTTTTTGGATATTTGTACCTCAATTCTTACACATGGCACCTTTAAAGCAGTTGGCCCAGAGAGCGTCACCAAAACTGGACCACAGCTCTGAATCAGAGAGAGGTTTCTTGTCCCACGATTAGGACTACATGTAGGGCTGTGAAGAGGTACAGTACCTGCCTTTGGTCCTGTAGTTGAGTATTAATGGCTGCAAAATTGTTGCTAATTTCTGTAGCTTGAGACCCATAGCCATTTCAGGCCACACCTGGACTTTCAGAAACACCAACCTTTTTTGCTCTGCCCTGGTTTTGTTACCTAAGGATTAACTGGTAGACTGCAAGCAGGCGCAGCACTATAGGGAAAAGGTACAATTGTCAGGGAGGGTATTGACACTTACTCAACTTGGGCCTTTTTATTTACTTTTTATTATTGCTGGTCAACTCTTCAACTTCCCTAACCGCTCGCTTCCTGCTGTTCTTGTCTGTCACTCTTGCAGGGGAGAGACCGTTCCGCTGCCACCTCTGCCCGTACCGAGCCTCTCAGAAAGGGAATCTAAAGACGCACGTGCAGAGCGTCCACCACGTGCCCTTCGACAACGCCCTTCACCTGGACGCCGCCCTCGCTAAGCTTGAGCAGTGCCCGGCCGAGGTCCACACACCTACTCCTCCTGACCGCTCCCACCAAGAACATCAAGCTGGCCAGCCACCTCCAAGCCACTGACAAGACCAACACAGGGAAACGTGATACTAGATAATGAATCTCTAAATAACAAATAAACTGCATTGTAACCACTGCTACCAATTGGTTGGATCCATGAGTGGTCAGATCAGTAGAGTACAAAAACAATGAAGGACAGCATGGAGGACACTTGCCTGATATTGACTGATGAAGGACTTGGCTGACACTGTGAACTATTTACTGTTTGGGTTATTTTATGACTTTAATCATTGCCCAGCTAGTGCCCTTTTTTCCTTGTTTTTTAGATAATAATGATAATAATTTTTATTTTTCCTTTGAAAACCAAATGAGCTCACAAACATGTGTGGACAGCGGAACCCGTTGAACTCTGTGTCACTGAAGTGCTAGTGAAATGTTTCTGGACTGGCAGAAGGATTCAATTCGTCCAGCATTTGTTTGCATCACAGGACAAGATGAAATGATCTGCCATTTTATGGGGTCCTTATTTAAGGCCTCTTAAAAAAACAGGGCATGGAAAAGCAAGTGTCTGTGTGTGTGTGTGTGTGTGTGTGTGTGTGTGTTTGTGTGTGTGTGTGTACATAAGTGCTCATTATGAAAGCGAGAGCTATTTTAATGGCTAATATAAATGTGCATGTGGGCTTAATGGTCACCTAATTATTGTCAATTTTAAACCGTACCGGTAGAGCTGGATGTCCTTTTCTCTGATCCCAAAAGCACACTCAAGCCTTAGTGTTGGGAGGTGAAGATGACAGTCTGCAAATGAGAGAGAGAGGGAGAGAGTGTGTGTTTGTGTGTATGTATGTGTGTGTGGGGAGGTAGATCAGTTTTTTTTGCTGGCTGATGCCATTGAGCACACTTGATTTCCCCAAGTCTTTTCCGTTGTCCCACCTCCTTTGCATTAAAGGCCTTTTCTTGGCTGTTTGGGCTGGTCCAACAGCTCCTCAGTTACCTAAGGATCAGAAGCCATCCGGGCGCACTCACTCATTTTTCCTCTTTGTGATATATCACTGTAGATTATGCGTGCACATTTTATTTGTATTTGTATTTTTTGCTCTGCCGGCCTTGCGTGACTTCATGCATGCCAAATGCCTCCTCATCAAAGCGTAGAGTGTTCCGCTCACTGGGGTCCACAGAAAGGTGAACCAAACTCAGTCAAGCCACAGTTCAGAATCCTATTTATCTTGAACTCCAATGAGCTGTGTGGTTCAGCTGTGCACACTTCTGCTGTGTTTCTTTACAAACGGCAAGCGAATAATGTTTAATAATCAATATCCCTGCTGCGGTCATTTCATACCTATTGTTCAGGATGAGGTGTGTGTGTGTGTGTGTGGGGGGGGGGGGGTAGGTGGTGCGGGGGTACAGTTTCTTCTCATGTCTCTCTCTGTCTGAAAGATGAAGTCTACACGGTCATATTTGGGTTTGCCCCTCTGAAGTGAACTCTGCCCCTCTGAAGGCCACTCCCCAGAAGATTAGTAGATACACAGATACTGATGAACACAGAGAAGTGGGGCCTCATTTCTGGGGATCATTATGATTTTTATAAAATAATTCTCTTCATCTTATTCTCTAAAGCAGGCAACCCCAAGGTGACTTTGAAAAGACTTAAACAAGTTGTGTCGCAAAAACACAATCATGTAAGATTTTGCTGTGTGCATACAGCAAACGCGCAAGCCATACAGGCCTTGCACAGATTTGTATGTTTTTTGACTGTCTTATACTTGAAGTAGCTGATAATGATAGCCTACCAAGTAGTCTAAAATGTATTAGTTGGGAATACTAATGTTTTATGTACAGAATAATATTAACTTCCCAGAAAAAAAAAAAATCCTGTTTTCTCTTGTGAATGGCTAGATATGGACAGATCGGGTGGGAAAGGAGTATATTTACAGTGTGCCTGTATGTCTGTATCTGTATGTGTGTGTGTGTGTGTGTGTGTGTGTGTGTGTGTGTGTGTCTGTGTGTGTGTATGTTTCCCGCTATTAATCAAGCCCTTTACAACATGAGATACCAAAATGCATTAGCAGTTCACCTCGGTGCGCTTAGACTAGGTTCCAGCTTTAGGATGTCCTTGTTTGTACTGACTCATTGAGTTTGGTTTCTTTTTCCTTGTTTGGGAAAGCAGAAGGATGTATGCTTAAGCACTGTTGTTGTGTCCCTATTTAGGAGTGCACAGAGGGCATATATGCATCATATTTCAATCCATCCTGTCACGTCATGGTTCAGACCTCAGCCCACTACCTACGCACAGTGGCTTGTCAGGCACAGGCCTCATTTTGTCCATGATTGATGAACCTTCATCAAGTCGAAGACAGACGTCGAGTCAGGCCGAAACTACTTGCCATCAGCATTTTAGCAATAATGTATTAGGTCCATGTAAACATTCCTCCCACACACCCACACCCACCCCCCAACCCCCCCCCCCCCCCCCCCACACACACACACACATACATACACACCTACACACACACACACACACACACACACCACACAATACCTCTATGTCAGCAGGATTATGCTTTGCTTGTAACTTTTCCGTTGACTTCAGGGCAACGTGTCAGTGTGTCCCTCTCTGTTGAGCCTCCTGTTTTGGTTTTGTCGAGCAGCTTGCTTAAGTGCTGCAGCAGAGCGCCTTCTGCCGTGTTACTTGTCAAATGAATTGCTATTAAAACGAGTGCCTGACTGTACATCCATGTCAACCTGTTTGTTCATAGAGTCAAATCTACTCAGCTACATCGTTAGATAAATTATAACCATCACATCCGTTAACTGACGCAGGGAACAAGCCCTTTGTTTCCACGGGCCTCACACATACACTGTACCCTATACTGTAAAGGGACACCTTTTAGTTGCGTTGCAACAGGAGAATGCAAGAGCTGTGTTGTGAATCATGGCTAACGCTGTTAGTCAGCCATGATCTGTAGTTGTTTTGTCTTAATAGAGTCCCACTGTCAGCCACTGAACTGTGACCAGACTCTGTGTAATGTACATTATAAATAAAGACTCATTTAAATGACTTATACTGATCTCAGCACAGCTAGTGTTGGCCTTTTGTTTCGCCTGCTCACAATAGGACTTACTAATAGATAGACAAGGGTGCCATCCCAAAGAGTTTTTTTTTATTGTTTGTGTGTGCATTAACATTTTTTTTGTTTGTTTTGTAACAAATTACATTTTATGGTAGCTAGATAATATTATTTAAAGTGTACTTGGCTGACTTCTGTAATTTATTATCAAGTCAAATGGTTCAGCGGATGTTTGCTGTTTTTTTTATTTTATATATATTATTTGATTTGATTTGTACTGCTCCTTATTAGTTTGTCAGGCCATCACCAATGTGAAAATCTCTACCTCTCCTGAGGCGCTCTCAGTTTCTTCAATGGTTCGTTTCATACATTGTTTCAAATGTAATGTCATTTCCACATTAAAGAGATGAATGACACCTGTTGGCTCTTGTTCATCTCTTCCCCCAACATGGCTGCCACAGATTAGCTTCACACCACACACACACACACACACACATAGAAAATAGTCTTTGGTGCAGATGCAAAGAGAGCTAGTCCCTGTCAGTTGTAGTTTAGTGCTAGCTGACAAATCCCCTTTTCTTGTTCTGTACACACACAGAAACATATACACATGCACGCACAAATACATACACACTCATATATGCACACACATGCCTGTGAACTCATACACTCCAAACAATGTGCACACATATTGTAACGTTAATGCATTTTTATGCATGACATCTGCCCAGATCTGCCCATCTACCTCCATACCGTACGCCCGGGTCAGTGACTATACAGCATGACATACAGCGACACGTTCGCCAGCTTGTACGCTATTTTATCAAGCCATTCTGGATATCACTCACCTGCCACGGGTGTAATGACCTGAAAATTACCCAGACCTCCTCGCTCCCTCTCCCACTGTAAGGCCAGGGGCCTTCAGGCGACTGGCAGTTCTCTATTACAGGAGTCCTGATGGTGTCGTATGACGGAGCCAGATTTGGGACTGAAGTGAGTGGTGAGTGAGTGACAGCTCGGCGCTGGGAACATGGCATGTGACATTAATTCCAGTGTGTGTGATGTGATGGGTGTGGTATATGTGTGTGTGTGCGCGTGTGTAGTGACATTAATGCCAGAGTGTGTGTGTGTATGAGAGAGAGAGGGTGTGTGTGTGTGTGTATAGTGACACTAATGCCAGTATGTGTGTGTGTCTTTTGTAGTGTGATATGTGGGTGTCTGAGGACTCAGTGTGTGTGTGTGTGTGTGTATTGTGACATTAATGCCAGTGTGGCCTCCAGGCTAAGAGAGAGAGACTGCCGTGGTCTGTCACTCATCCCTCAGACACTGATACCGTCAGCATGGTGTCTCTGAGCCAGGCACAGGGAACAGAACCTGCTCTCCGACACATCCAAGCTGTCTGGGGTGTCACATCATGACAGGTCCATCACGTTAACCCTATGCTTTCTGTCATAGTCAGAAAGGCAGAGAAGTGGTGGTAGGTACAAATGTGTGTGTGTGTGCGTGCGTGTGTGTGTGTGTGTGTGTGCATAGAAATAAACTTGTGACAAATAAACAATATTAAACATATAACCTGAGTAAATAGTAACAATATTACTTTTTTATCAAATGATTAAAACAACCTAGTAAGATTGTTCCAGTCTTTGATTATGATTGACAGAATTGCGCTTTAATCCATTGTAAAACACTCTGCAACCCTTCCTGTTGACTGCATTAGCCTACGTTCTATATTACTGCACCGCTAATAGACACAAAGGTTAGAGTTGCTGCGTCTCTGCGTTACTTGGCAACCATTCCACTAGAAGAAATATATTTCCTGCTCCTCCTTCCGCGACCTGAGTAGACAAAGTTGTAGTTCACTCCACTGCCCTCTGAGCTCACAGGAGTCAAACAGCAGCAGGACCCGCACATCTGCCATCACTAAAGGTGGAAGTCGCAGCCACTGGCCAGTGGGCAGTAGCACTCACTTAAAGTCTCCCCTTTATAAACCCACAAGCTGCGTGGTCCTGAGCTCAGAGAGGCAAAGCCCGATGCCGACAAAAGGCCAAACGCGTTTACAACACTTCAAGCGTCCACGACAACCAGATTGCCCTCTCCTCCTCCTCCTCCTCGCTCCTCCTGATGTCGTCGTCGCCGTCGTCGCCTCTGCTGCTGCCACGGCAGAATATGTAAATATCACGCTAATCAAAGGGTTCCGGAACCACAAAATGCCACAGAAAGGTTATGACCCAGAGCGTCGGCTAATAGGAGACGGAGGACGGAGGTGGGAGTGACAGCAACCAGGGGCAGTGTTGTGTATGTGTTTATGTGTGTGTGTGTGTGTGTTTGAGTGTGTGTCTGTGCCCCCCCCCCCCCGCCTTTTCCTCTCCGTTGCCCGAGGAGGGCCTTCAGATGGTGACCTCCGCCTCCCGCGTTTCAGTGCACTGACAGTAATGAATGGAAAAGGCTGTTTATGAATATCAAGTATTATTTACTCTCCAACAGTTAAGAGGAACAAGAATGAGGCGGAGGGATGGGGGGACGGGGGGGGGGGGGGGGGGGGGGGGGTTGTTGAGAGCAGCAGGAAAGAGGTAGTGCAGGAAATGCGAGACCTCACTGTAGGGGAACTCCGCAGAACTGGCCTCTCAGAAGGGGGAAGAGAAGACAAGGCACACAGGCTGCATACGCTCCGCTCACTGCAAATAAACACGTAGCCTACAAAAAGTCACTCACTATGTGCCAGCTCAGCTGTCGTAGTTAAAAAAACACTTTGCAATGAAAGAATAAGAATAGTTTTACATCAACAATGCACATAATGTACTCCAGAAGAAAAATCCAATGATATAGACCGAAAGCACAGTTAAAAAATGTTGACTGTAAAATTTTTATCTTGTCTTTTCCCCCTCTTGTCTAACTCTTCTGTGACTTGCTGTGATAATGCTGAACATCATTAAAGGTCCAATAAAAGTCCAGACCATACAAGCTGTTCTTTGATTTCCCTTCTTTTATGTGAACCATTTTGTGTCTGTCTTTCTAATCTCACTTCCGCAGCTCATCTGGCATGCAGCAGGCAGTACAGAGGGACCTCCGGTGAATCACTCATTAGAGGGTGATATTCCCGAGCACTCGTTTAACCTTGAGTCGGAGCGAGGGCGCCACGGCTCGTGTGTCGTGCTCTTAGCGCTGTTTGTGTTCCACCACCGCCTTCACGGGACTGCTCCGTTTGACGTCAACCCTTTACAAGAATTAAGTTGGATCTAAAGAATGCAAATTAAAACTTATATTTTCTCTCTGACCCCCCCTCCTCCCCCCTTTATTCCTTTTCCCCTCCCTTATTTCTACCTCTGTTCTCCTCTCCAAATTACTCTCCTTCTCTTTAAACCTGCAACCCCCCCCCCCCCCCCCCCCCAATCCCATCCCTTGCACGCACCGGCTAACATTATACGGTTCCCAGGACAGACCATGACATTTAACATAGCCTTCGCTAATTTGTGCTTAATAGCCAAAAAGTAATTAGAATTAACATTAATGACATTTCCTATGTCCCCCACCACCACACACACACACACACACACCGCTGCTTCATATTCATTTTCCTCTCCTTTTTATATTTTTGTGCACTGATACTTAACAAGCTAATGCCTGTCGCTGGTCCCTCTTTGAAACAGCTTAAAGTTAATGTTGCTCCGCTGGCAGAAATCCTTCAGCCGGTGGGGCCCTAGCTCTCTGCGCGGCCTGCCACCAAGGCCTTCTTTTGAAGCAAACAATGAATTGGGTGGGGGATGAGCGGGTGATGGGGTGTAAGAGGAGGAACATGAAGACGGAGAGATTGTGTTTGGTAACCCCCCCGCCTTCTTTATACCCCTAATGTGCTCTTTCCAAGGGCGGAAAAAAAAATCCATTCTATCGGTCAGCAATTGGCAAATCAGCATCATGGTAGAGATTAAAAGGGGCAGAAAGCTATTTCTGGATCATCTCCAAATTCAGCTTCAACCCCCCACCACCACAATCCCCCCCCCCCCCCACACCCACCCACCACCATCAGCCTGTCCTGTTAAATAAAGGCTGTCAAAAGCCCACTCATAGCCGCCTCTCTGGGAGTATATTAGTCCATTTGAGAGGCTTAATCTGGCGCAGAAAAGGCGGGCCTGGACAGAGGTTGGCATGTGCTTTAAGTCCAATGGCAGTGAGAGGGACGGTCGCTCTCTCGCTCCCTCAGATCAGACCAGCGCCAGAGACAATGGTGGAGGCGGCCAAGATGGAAAGCATCAGATAAGAGTCCCAGTCACAGCTGCTTTCCAGCACTGTCTTGATTAAAGATATGTTTGTTTTTTTTTATAGATAGGAGCGACTACAGGGCCTTCATTTAAGCCAGTTTGTGTACATCATGATGGGCTCATGATGAAAGAACATGAAAGTTTGCAATTTTTGTATCAAAAGCCAAACTTTTTTTACTAAATGGCAGAAATAATCTAAAATGTTTGCTAACTGGATTTATTATTAATGTTCAGTACAAAAGAGGTTCAAAAGGTTAAAGAGGTTCAAGTAAACACAAACGGCCACTTTTCTGACAGCTTTAGTGTTTGTGAACGCACAGCTGAACACATCTGATTAATGTTTGAATGTGTGTGTGTATGTGTGTGTCTGTGTGTGTGTGTGTGTGTGTGTGGTGGGTGGGGGAGGTGGGTTGAGCTACGAAGAGACCAGTTGCATCCAGCCATCCTCCTTGTGTGTTGAACACAAATCCTCTTGTTTCTTTTAATCGTAGTAACTGGACACCTCCCTTGAGGATAGACAGGAGTATGTGTGTGTGTGTGTGTGTGTGTGTGTGTGTGAGAGAGAGAGAGAGAGAGAGAGAGCGAGAGAGAGAGGGAGGGAGTTGAGCAAGGCATGGGGGCTTATGGGTAATGGCAGGGCCTGAGCTGTGACAGACAGCCCAATCTCAGGCCCAGACAGGTTCAAGAGGGCCGTGTCACTCTCTCCGGGCTCCCTGCGCCAGCACAGCTCCGCGCCGCGCGCCGCTAAATGCATATTGGCAAAGTGTCTGTGCCAATGCCATTAGCAGCCAGGCTTAAATTCCCCAGTAATTTTCTATGGGGGCCCTCCTTATTGGCACCTCGGATGGGTTAAGTATTTCCGCCCTGGTTTAGATTTAATGGATGAGTGGGGAGCAGAGAGAGAGAGAGAGAGAGAGAGAGAGAGAGAGAGAGTGCTCCGGCAGGGTGTTCGGGCTAAACACACTCTCTTCAACACACACACATACACACCGTCACACACACAAAACAGACTCCCACACAAATACACCCTGAGACAAATGCATATGCTGCCCTGTATCTCTCAACACAGTCTCAGGAAGGGAATGCTAGGAGAGAGCAACGCGTTGGTCTTTAACAGCAGCAATGTTGGACCGAACGTGTCGTAATACAATATGCCTTTACGAGACACAATACTGCAACCTCCAGTCTTTTACATAGAGAGAGAGAGAGAGACAGAGAGAGAGAGAGAGAGAGAGAGAGAGAGAGACAGAGAGAGAGTCTCTCGCTTAAGTGCTGCTTCATGAAAAGCCAAACTTGAACCCAGCCGTCACAGACTAAAATAAAACAGGACCTGGGGCATCGAATATGGAGTGTCACTTTACATTTAACTGATTTCCTGAAATGGCTCCCTGTGAAAAAAAGACCATTGTACTTGGTTGTAGCTCTTTTCTTCACAAATCAAAATGGCTGATTCTCAAGCTTTGTCCACAGTGCAGTCTCTCTTCCAGAATGCTTCTTCCCTTTGTCTTTACTGTTTTATGGGGGGTTGGGCAAAAAAAAAAAACTTTACACACAGTATTATATCAGAATTACAAGACAAAAGACAGAAAGAGACAAAAATGGGAAATAATACATACACAGACGTATAAATTCACAAACTTAGATGCACACACACACACACACGCACACACACACAAACAAATGTACAGTATACACAATGCATCTTCTGTATGATAATGTTGCCCTCTCACACAGCAGTCGCTCCAGCAGTCAGTCAGACACAGGGAGATGTTCAGTGGGTTTAATGTATTCCTCTAATGCCAAGAGGCCTGCTAATAGCACACGCGTCTCAGTTGCAGTCACACTCGCACGGCCACATCTAAAGCAGCCGAGTACAGGAACAGCACTAATGGGCCTGCTTGTAATGAGGAAAGCAAGAGTGACCTTCTGA
>NC_055966.1:21880165-21882665 GCF_018492685.1 Alosa sapidissima | reverse complement strand
TCTTCCATATACAAGTCAAATCGGCTTTTTGCCTCCCAAAGCGGCATGATTTATTGCCCTCCTCTATTGGCCAGACCAGCTAGTTTTCATTTTTGTTAAATCACGCCGCCTTTAAATGAAACTATCGATTTCAGGTCAACTTAGTGAGGATTTAATTTGTATTTGGGAAAATTAAAGCAGGTACCGGTAACGTGTTATAATGTTGTGTGGGGGCCTCTGAAATAACAGTCCCCGTGTGAGCCCTTTTTTGCATTATAAAAGCTCGCCTGGCACCCAACGCGCTCAGGAGCGCTCGCTAATGAAATATTTTGGAATCAGATAGGGGAGCTTTATGTGTCCCCATTGCCTGAGCTGAACCCAGCTGTCCAGGAGGTTTGTTCGTGGGCCCCGTGGCTGAAGGGCTGGAGGCTGGCAGTTGGCTTTGGCCACCGGGAGTGCTGAGTTAAGAGTCTTTTAGCTGGCTGCCACTCTGACCTTGGTTATCATAGGGTTGTTTGCTGGAAATCCCAACCGCTCTCCATGGAGTTAGTCTTTAAACACACACACACACACACACACACACACACACACACACACACACACACACACACACACACACACACACACCGGCAGGCAGGCAGACACACACACTCACACTCTCTATCTGGCTCCATCTCTCTCACTCTCTTGATTTGACTCTATCACATAAACACACACAATGAGAGAGTGAGTGCGAAAGAGAGAAAAAGAGAGAGAAAGAGAGAGAGAAAGAGAGAGAGCGAGAGAGAGAGAAAGAGAGAGAGAGAGACTCACATACACACTCACACGCAGAGCATGAGACACTGAGAGACACTCGCTGTCTTTAGACCTGTCCCCTTCCCCCGGCAAAGTGAAGGAAGGTTTCAGAGGGGACACGTGGGCGGAGGGGTGGATCACCCCCCACACACACACATCACCCCTCTCGTAGCGTGCCCACCCCCGCTCTGGCGTCTTATATTATATTTAGTGGTAATAATCACAGCTATTGCCCCCTCAGCCTTTTCTTCTGGCGCTGCCAGGCTGCCTTTTGGGCGCGCGTGAGCTAGCGAGCGGCGGGCGCGTCTCCCACTCATTTTGTGCTCGGTGCGACGTGATCGCTGTCTCTACTGCCTCCTAACCTCACATAAGAGAGCGAGCGAGACGAAGCCCCTTTATGTGTCTCTCACAGGCCCATAAAGGAAAGGGAGGAGTGAAGGGGCGGCTGGCTCCAGGGGTGTCATTAACTTCTTTTCTTCTGCCACCGCGAGAAGCAGCAGTTTGACTAGCATGGTGTGACCCCCCCCCCCCCCCCCCCCCCCACACACACACACACACACACACACACACACACTCATCACCAATGCTGCAACTATTACCCCCACCAACCCGCCAAGATAACCCCCCCCCCCCCCCCCAATTAACATCCCACCTAATGCCAGCCAGAGCGACCCCTCACTCATTTTTTTTACACACAACTGTTTATTAGCACGTCTCAGGTCTACACCACAAACTCCTCTGCAGACTCCGCCATTCCTTGGCGATGCACCTGTGCGGATGATTCGTCCCCCCCTTGAGGGGAATTCTATGAGAGAGCTCCAACTCGTAACCTTCTCTCCTTCCACTAGATGGTTTTGTCCCTGCTGTTTTTTGTCAGGGAATGACATTCCAGCACTGGGGATGCGCCGAAGATGATTGTTTTGGTGGTTATGAGACAAGCGTGAAGTCAGCCGCAGTCTTTTTCAATTACTCCACCGATGTCCTGAGATGCCTGTTTAGATCTGACTCAACCAGGTCCACCTGACTCCACCTAATAACAACTCCACCCATGGCCAGAACGGAGAAATAACACGGCATCGAAACGATAAGAACCCTATGCTCTCATCTCTCAAACAACAGTCCTCAGTCCCAGGCGCACAGTTTCCTACAGTGTTAACAACAACAAAAAATATTTTTAAAAAAATAAAAAATAAAAAAAAGAAGAGAGTGACACGCTGAACTCTGTCTCTGTGAGAACAGACAGCTGGAGACTAGGAGAGGTTTTGGACCGTCTCGGACGGCGCCGACTGAGTCAAGGTCCCTCGGAGAGGCCGGAGGAAGGTCTGTTTGTTAGAGAGGAGAGGATGGCCGTCTCTCTCTCTCTCTCTATCTCTCTCCCTCTCTCTCTCCCTCTCTCACTCACTCGCTCACTGCAGTAAAAAGCAGCATTGGGAATGATGGCTTTAAAAGCCACTGACTGACGTGCATGAGAGGACGAGAGTGGTGATTAATTACCGCTGTAATTCTCATGGAAATGACTCATGGCTGACAGCTAGTGGGCCAACTCGGAGCTGTGTGAAAAGGTTTGGGCCCAAATTCCTCTAGCCGCTGATTGTCCACTCTGGTACTGGCTTTTGTATGATCTTTAAAACGATAAAAAAGACCTCATTGGTACAATAGAATAAAAACATTTTTGATTTGGTATAGTTTAAATCAGAAAACATTTTGTAATTTGCTGTAAGCAGCA
>NC_055966.1:21857665-21877665 GCF_018492685.1 Alosa sapidissima | reverse complement strand
TGTGTGTGTGTCTGTGTTTGTGTGTGTTTGTGTGTGTGTGTGTGTATCTGAAATGTGACTCGGGTCCTTGTGAAGGTCAGTGTATAGCAACTTCATTTTTCTCATCATTCCTCGCTCAACACCTCTCTTCAGTCAGAGCATGTGTGTGTGTGGCTCAGCTTGGCTGGCCTGTCTCTTCATAGCATGCAGGTCTCGTTTCTGCCTACCAGTGCTTTTCTCCTGGTTTCCCCCAGGTCTCACTCTGTCACCCATTACACATCCATTACGTGCCACACACACACACACACACACACACACACACACACACACACACACACACACACACACAGACACACACACACACACACACAAATTGGACCATGTGTAGGTGTATATGTTGCACAGAGCCATTCAGCCTTCAGGTTAATCCCACCATCACTCATGTAGCCATTTACCCAACACAGAGGGGTTTTATATTACACACACACACACACACACACACACACACACACACACACACACACACACACACACACACACACACACACACACACATGCATGCACAAGACATGTGAATAAGACATATTGAATTGCTACAATATCTCTATGCAGCTGTCTAGTTGAAACCCCAACAACAAAAAGGTTGACATGGCCCAAAACATGGCACCATGGGAGCATGGGTAGGAAGCACAGTAGCTGTCCATACATCAACGTCTGCGCTTTGGAAAGACAAAACAAATTCCAGCAGCAGCAATCACTGTTTGCAGCATTCGTGTTTGTTCCTCTGCTTCTCTTGTTCTTTCTTTCTCTCTTTCTTCCTTTCTTCCCCTCTTCTTTCCTCTTTCTCTGTCATGCTCTCTCTCTTTCTCTCTCTCTCTCTCTCTCTCTCTCCTCCGTTCCCATTACAATAGGGGCAGTGGGGTGATGAATATTTGTGTCCAGCCTGGCGTTAAGATTTCATTAATCACACCGGGAGGGCTATGGGTACCTGTGGTTTGGTTTGGTCTTGCACCACAGACTTCCCCCGGTGCACGCCTTTTTGTTTTCCATACCTTCATGCCTTTCTCTCTCTTTCTCTCTCTCTCTCTCTCGCTTCATGTCCTCTATTCCATTGACTGATGTGTGGGAGAGATGATAGATGGATGGATGAAGAAGAGAGGGAGGGGGGGCATGTGATAAGGATTGGGGGGAAAGATTGTGTGATATTGTGTCTGTCTGTCACTCCCCCTCTCCTCTCCTCTCCTCTCCTCTTCTCCTCCTCTCCTGCAGGAGAGAATCTGAAGGGGTGAATTAAAACAATCCAGTGGGTACAAGGACACATGGTCGCTGGGGCCTAATTGAGGAGCTACCCGGCCTTGATGGTACTCACCAGCTGCCAAGGATAATGTGACTCGTTCACTCTTTCTTTGCTTTTCTCTCTCGCACCCCTAACCCCCCCCCACCCCCACCCCCACTCCACCACCCACTCCCCCAGGTTGTTGCCTGCTCTGTTTCTTCTTCCTCTTTCTTTTTCGCGGTCTCCCCCTCTCCCTCCCTCTCTCTCTCTCTGTCTCTTTCCCTGTCTCGCATGTTGCTTTCTCTCCATTTCTGTCTCTTTTCTCGTTTCTCGGCGGCTCAGGCACTGCACGGTGATAGATAGACATGTGCTCGCTCACAGAAGAGCCTATTTGGACTGCTGTGTCAGCCCATCTTTATCAAATGTTGCACAGGTATATTCTCTTGCTATGGTTCATTACTCAGGAATGGCGTGCCTGAAATGTTTGACTGTTCTGTCTTTTCCCTCGGCCTGCCTCCTTCCCCTTCCCTCCCCCGTTCCACTCCTCCTTCCCAACATCCCCCTCTTCCCCCATGCTGCCTCCCATCACATCCCTCTCTCCTCTCCTCTCCTCTTCTCATCCCTTCCTCTCCCCTTCCCCCCCGATCCCACACTCTTTTAGCTGCTGTTGCTCTCTGACGGGAGGCTTCAGTGGTTGAGCTGTTGAGACAGTGGAGTGTTGGCAGCTCGCTGCGGTCAGACGAATGCTACACTGCCTCGGCGGTGGCGGGGGAGGGGATGGACTCGATTGCACGGCAGAGTGGTGAGGTGGAGTGAAGGCCCGCATCTCCCCAGCACCCACCTAATGTTTTTTTTTTCTTCAACTGCCTGCGAGCGACATGACCATCAACTGCCTGGCAACGGCTGTTCAGGATCATCTGTGACTGTGCGGGAGTTAGCATTCAGTCTCCGAGCTAAAAGAGAGAAAAAAAAGAAAAACCTTGCACAGCTTGTCTCTGCGAAAGCAAACGCGCACTTCCACACATATGTGGATAATAAGAACAAGATTTTTTGATAAGCGTTTGGTTTTCGTCTGAATGCACAAGCAACTTGAGAATTAAAAAATGCACAATATAACATGTATAGCTGTACAAGTTTTGTCTTGTTTTTCTCGTCAGGTTGTTGCCTTCTCGGCTTAGGAGATTGTCAAATCATTGAAATGGGCCCCAGTAGGCCCCAGGAAGTCTATGCCGGGAAATATATAGTCAGGTAGTCCAGGGGGCTGTGCAATAATTCACGTGGCGGTCTTTACGGACGGGTCAGAATGAGATCAGACAGTAGAGGCATGCTAGCCCCGGGGAATGGCCGGAGGTTCAGAGCATTTCCATGTTGGAGCTGGTGCCTGGGTGACCACCCGACCTCATTTGGAACCCGGCTGGGCAGAGGACATTGCCTTTTCGATACGAGCAAAATAGCCTTTAATGTGTGACAGACCGGGGCATCGTGGAGGCCAAAGGGATGCGCCATAAAGCCGAAAGGAACCATAGCTCAATGGCATAATTACGTTTGGGGGAAATGTCAGTATGACGCACATATCTGGTAGTCATCTGCGTCCTCCCTCGGTGCCGACTATTGTCATTCTATCAAACAAAATCAAAATATTTGGAGAGCTGGGGGATGCATGTGGGAGCCTCACCACTCAGTGAGTCGTAAATTACAAACGAAAATGTAAACCAGGAACTTTTTAGCGGCAAGAGTTGTAAACTAAACTGGAGTATTTTTTGTGTGTGTACTGTGTCTTTTTCTTATGTGAGCCAAGCATGTGTGTGGGGGGTGTGTGTGGTGTGTTTGTGTGTGTGTGTGTTGGGGGGGGGGGGGGGTGTAAATGCCTGCAATGTGGATCCAACTCTGCACTGGAAGTATCACGGCTTCGGTGAAATGAGAATGGACAGGCTTTACGTGTGAGATAATGGTGATTACAGCCTGCCTTCCATAATCACTAGAAAGATAAAAACCATGCCTCTTTATCAAAAGCAAGCAATCTTCACAGGAGACGTTATCAGCGTATCAGTTTCACATCTACACTTTTTTTTTTAAATCATGTGTTTTGACAACTGGAGTCCACATTTAACCTTCAATGCCTTTTTCTGAGTTATAATTGCAATGGTGGAGGGGGCGGGGGAGAAAAGGAGATTCATTTCCCTCGAAAAAAGATGTTTCTCCGTTGGAACAATAAGTATCCTTGAACCCAACATCATTATAGCGAACATCATCATCTCCTTCCATTAGGGTGACTATGAACAGGCATGCCTTACTGCTTTAAGGTCCAGTAGTAACTCAAGCAATGGAGTCATTGAGAAACACTTTCTGCTTTGTCCATCGAAAAAGCTCAAGACATTAAGCACACTACATTAAGTACAATTTGCATCTCCAAAAATTACAGTGTACAGTCTACAATGTACTCTAAATGCCTCACTGATAGTTTCTGTCCATTGTTGATATGAGCCTGTACTGTTCAGCAACCTGTTTGCGCATTGGACTAGCTTATTGGTTGTGTCGTTTTCATTTGAAATAAGTGTGATCAGTTTTGAGTTGTTTTGTTTAATTTATGACATCTGTGCTGTCTTTAGTTTTTTTGCCACTTGGGGTTGCCATTATGCGTCACTAGTGCATCACAGTACAAAATGTGCTTTATTGCATGAGAATCTGTTTAAAGGTTTGCAAAGAGAGTCATAGAGATCTGCAAATTGTGTTCTACTAGGTGAAAGCTGTTCATGGTTTTGCCAAAAGAGTGATCAATTCAATAAATGTGAGCATTTGGTTCAGGGAACTGGGTTTAGCGTTTATAGCATTTTAGAAATTGTGAAAAACTGTTATGTAGCCACACGTTGGCTGAAGGGGTTGTGGAATCCTAACAGAGCATTCGATTCTGGTGCACAAAGTCTTATGCTAGCATGGCCTTCTCTCTTGAGAGAGCCAGTCTCTTATTTCACCGTTTCCTCTAAATGACTTCATTAGGTCTATGTAACTGTCTGTGCTACTTCAGTAGTGTGTGTGTGTGTGTGTGTGTGTGAGAGAGAGAGAGAGTGAGTGAGAAAGTGAGTGAGAGAGAGAGAGACAGAGAGAGGGAGTGTGTGTGTTTGTGTATGTGTGACTGTGTGTGAAGACATGGCAGTTAACTAACTGTGCAGATACCTCAAGCAGCAAGGCTAAGAGACTACAGGGGGAAATGGAGGTGGACATAAATATCCTCTTGTGGAGCTCAGTAATAAAAAAAAGAAGAAGGAAAGAAAATAAACAATGTTGTGTAGTGCACAGAATCATAAAGAACAGGGCGAAATATCCATCAAATTAACACATCAGCAGGCTTTGATCGTAATCTCTGGGGCCTCAGCACTGCTCCGCACTGCCACACAGACAAGGCAAGGGCTGGCCTGGCGTGATTTATCAATGCAAACCTAATAGCATCAATATGAATCTAACTAAAAATCAATATTTCATTACCAAATTGTTAGCGAGAATGAAGAAAAATGGCTGCAGTCTGAGCGTTCTCCAGGGCGGGAGCATCTGGAGTTCAATGTGACAAGATGAGCGATGCGTGACTCGGGGCTCGAGGAAGGACACAGTGAGGACAGGCCTCAGTCTGGGCACTGTCTGAACTCTCTCTCTCTCTCTCTCTCTCTCCCTCTCTCTCTCTCTCTCTCTCTCTCTCCCTCTCTTTCTCTCTCTCTCTCTCACACACACACAGATGTACAGTACACTATTTCTTGCTCTTTCTCTTTTTCTGTCCATTTCTCTTGCTCTACACATCTATTTCTCCAGTATGTGTGCTTATCTGTCCTTTTCACATACTGTAGGTTGTCGTGATCTGTGCAGGTTTCCACACATTGGCTTTCTTCTCCATGTCTTACGGCGCCTAAACCGCGTTTTCTTTTTTTTTTCATCTTTCAGTTGATCCTTCTCCTGTACAATTAGCATTTTCTCTATAGTTTTCTTTCCAGCACTCTCTCTATCATTCACACACACACACACACACACACACAAACACACACACACACACACACACACACACACACACACACACACACACACACACACACACACACACACCAGTTGTCCTGTTCCATTGCTTCTCGCTTCTCTCCCGCCTCTATCAATCTCTCAGTGTGTGCCATTTTGGTGGCACTGGAGGACCACACAATGCTCACGTTCCCCCTCAATTAATGGCCGACTGTAACATGCGGGCACTCCATCTCGCACCCTCCTCCTCAATTATTTTTTTTCTTAAAAGGTGTGTCAGCGCTTTTTTTCCCCCTCCTCTTCTCCAGCCACTCTTTCCTCTCCTTGTCTCTCTCTCTCTCTCTTGCTCCTCTCCTTTCCTTCCTTCTCTCTCTCTCTCTCTTGCTCCTCTCCTCTCCTTCTCTCTCTCTCTCTCTCTTGCTCCTCTCCTCTCCTTCTCTCTCTCTCTCTCTTGCTCCTCTCCTCTCCTTCTCTCTCTCTCTCTCTCGTCTCTCGTTCCCTGCGGACTCTTTTCTGGGCTCTAATGTAATGAGAGGAGGGAAGTGAAGTCAGAGACACCTGTCTAGTGCTCATCAAGCCTCCTGCTGATGTGACCTTCATATTTACACTATTCCTCTTTTTTTTCCTGCATACACCTCATATTTATATTTCTCTTCCGCTTTCTAATTTATTGAGTTATGGGGAGTGTGTGGTTTCAGTGTTCGTAATGAAGCTCTTTGCTTTGCGCTCACGACGTTCGCAGCGTTCCCGTGCTCCGATAAGTAATGATGCTCCTGTCCTCCACTACACTGGGAAGCAACTCAGGATGCAATTAAGAACAAACATTTGTTTCAACACCCTTTTTTTGTACTCTCTTGGAGTGACTCCAGCTACCTACCCTTTTTATGTGTGTGTGTGTGTGTGTGTGTTTGTGTGTGTGTGTGGGTGGGTAAAATGTGTGTGCTTTGGCTCTTTGGTGCTTTGGTGCTTTATACTGGGCATTTGTACTCCCCGTGTCACTCCCTCATTTATGCCTCCCGCGGGACGTAGTGGTAATGTCCGATAGTCTCATTTCTCCAAGCGGACAGGTCCACTCGGAGGAATGAAAAGGGGGAAGGGGTTATTGTAAAACATGCATCATTACTGTGTCAAAACACAGCGGCCTCACAAAATGACTCCATCCTCTGCTGATGTTTGGGTGAATTCATCCTCTAATTTATTGTCTGTGAGATATGTGTTTCTGCGTGCGTGTGTGTGTGTGTGTGAGTGTCCGATGATGAAGACACTGCTTTGACAATGTGCTCAGATCTGCAATGAAGAACATCACCCAAATAGCTGCTCCCGCCAACACACACACACACCCACACCCATACCCCCCCAGTTAATATGGATGCTCATATCGTCACTGACATAAATCTGCTAAGCATGTGCTGGACTGAAAAAAACCAAGCATGTCTCCTTTTGCTGCAAGATTAACCCGGCATTGATTTTACTGACATTTTACACGCTTGTGATCTTCAGAGGAGGAGGGAACACAGGGTGCACACAAATGGAGGAATGAGACGACCACACCTATGACATTGTATGTACTTATATTGTGTATGTGTGTGTGTGAGTGAGAGAGAGAGAGAGATTTGTGTGTGTGTGTGTATGTGTGAGGGAGAGAGAGAGAGAGATTTGTGTGTGTGTGTATGTGTGTGTGTGTGTGTGAGGGAGAGAGAGAACCCTTTTCTGTGTTTGTGAGTACACTCCACTAACCCAGCATCATAAAGCTAAACAACTTGAGATGCAGCAGCTGTGGACTGGATGGACACGCTTGCTTACAGAAAGTGCTGAATCCCAGTAGGGGGGCAATAGGGGTGGCGGGGTGTGGTGGTGGTGGGGGGGGGGGGGTAGGGGCTGGTAGTCATTCTCTCCTACAGACATAGTCCAGAGTCCACAGTCCAGAGCTTTGAATGTAACGAAGCATGATGGTGTTTTAAGCCCCCAACGTCGTCTTCCAGGCAGCACTGCATGGAAGACACTAGGGTTATGCAAGGGTTAGGGTTGGGGTTAGGGTTAGGGTTAGGTGCCTTGAAGTTGACAGTCGCAGCGCTGCCTTGAAGTCGACGGTAGGGGCTTAAAACACCATTGAGCATGTACGAAGGCTCGAAAGGGAAGGAATAAAAAACATCCGCTCCAAATTTGTCATCACTCCACCACGCCAATGACCTCATAGTGTCACACTGATAAACTGCGATATGGATTCCAAAGGGATCCGCACAACAAAAAAATAATAAAAAGTGGAAGTTTAGATACACATCAAAGGAGTTGCAAAGACTTCCACACCTTACTTTCAACTAAAATGCCACCCAAGACAGAGAAAGAAAGAGTAATTACAGGGACATTTCGTTTAAATACACAGAAACACAAAAAAGGAGCCGCCTCTTAACATGGAGGCTAAGATGACTTTCGTTTTGTCTTAATGAATAAATTAGATGAAGCAATGCATAATGCATTGAGAATCCCTAGTTGGATGGAATGATAGATAATACATATCCTCCATTATTTATTTAATGACATTAACGTGGTTGGAGGTTTTGAACCAGGAGGCCTGCATTAAAAGGGTCCATGATTAGAATCACGATGTTCTCATCGACTCTATACGCTCCTGTTAAAAAACAGAGAATCTGGTTTTTTACCCTGCCTTTATGTTGATATGTAGTACATTGCTTCAATTACTTTGGTGGGGAAAAAATAGTGTCTGCCAATGATCCACCATGCAGTCTGAGGCTCTGTCATTAAAATCAGAGAATTGAGACATTATGAATCAGGACTGCCACACTGTTCTCTGCACAAGATAGGTTTCATTCTTTTATGCCCTGACATTCTTGCCAGCTTGGCAGACAGCGTTGCACAGTGTTTGACTCTGCAAAAGAGATACAAGGGCATCGAGAGAGAGAGAGAGAGAGAGAGAGAGAGAGAGAGATAGAGAGGGAGATACAGACACAGAGAGAATGAAGGAGAGATGTGAGACTATCTACCACCTCTATGTTAATTGTACAAGTTAAGCTGAGCTGATAGGATCTGACTAGCTTGCATGTCTTGATGGGAAGTTAAGATACTAACCTCCCAAAGACACATGAGTGCTTTAAGATCACATCAAGTTTTTACCAAGCCTGAGTAGTCAGTCACCACACACCATGCATGTGTGTCTTCACCTGTGTGCATATATTGTGTGTGTATAACAACTGCAAAAAGTCCATGTAGTGCGAAAATGTCCTTTTATTAACTATTAACCGTCACTTGGCAAGATATTGGCACACAATTGTTTTGGCTGCTGAACTTTGATTGGTCAATCAACATTTTGTTGAGTGAGCAAAATTAAACTTAAGTATATGTAGACATATCTGGCCAAGTATATATAAAATTTTAAAATCATAGCTGAAATATTTGTTGAGACAAAGAGATATGTTAATTGCAGTGTCTCTTATGGACAAAAGTTGAACAATTCAAAATTTCAATATAACTTGAGATTCAATTTCAGGTGATTCATACCTTCTCATCACAAGATATTGGCTGACTTTCACTACGTGGCTCTACATCACGAATGAGGCGTTATGAGCTTGGTTGATGTGCCTCCTAAAGACCAACAGAAATGTCTTAATCTTCAAAAGAGTCTGAACTGCTTTCGGCCTAGCCGCAGGGTGGGGAGTGGCCCCTGGGAACCAAAAGGGCTACATGCTCAACAAGTTTCATGAAAATCGTCGAATGAAAATTGCTGAAAAAAGCTCTACCCATGTCTCTACCAGGAGTAAGGGTATATCAAAAGGGAAACTGATGAACCCTCTCTGACCTGTTTATGTGTTATGTGTTCAGGTCAATACATATTCGTATATATTATACTGTACTCAACACTATATTGAGCATGTTGAACTATTATCTTATCAACATACATATACACTTTTTTACACTGCATAGACAATTTGAGGAGATCCCTATTCTCTTGTGGTATGTATTATCAGGGATATTTGCACATTCCCGACTGACATACAGCATGTGTTAAAATCCCCACCTCCACCCTTTACCTGCAGTGCCTGACTAATCAGCAGCTACACCTGTATATCAGAGAGGTGTGTGTGTGTGTAGGTTGGGTTTGGGTGATGTGGGGTGGGGGGCATAGGGTTTATCTCCGGCTCACTGGGAGGATCTGGGGGAGAGAGAAAGACGAAGCCGTTTGATGGGCCCCAGATCCATTCCCCCAGGAGGGGATGGCAGTATGACTAATGTGTGGAATGGGGCATTTACATAGAGGAGGGAGGAAGCCGGCGCTCCATCCCAAAGGTACGCTTGGCGGCGGTGATCTGTTGGCTGCAGGTCCTCAGGGCTTATGCTGCCACTTCCTTTTCATGCTCCACTTTAGATCAAGCGTTTCCTTTTCTTTAACTCTAATATTTTCTTGCCAAGATTATCCTAGAAGGCAATCGGAGATGGGAATTTGATCTTTTTTTTTTTTTTTTTGAAGGACACGCAGTCACAAAATGTCCCTGAGTGCCTGTTCTACTCTGGGAACTCTGGGAGATAAATCAGAGATCCATTTTTATCAGACTGACACATCTTTGTCAGGCCTGGTCGTCACACCTTGCTTGTTTGCATGCTTCATATGAATTTACATTTCTAGAGGTTCCAATTTCGCACAATCTACATCCCCTAACGCGTGGAAGCAATTCTCAATCATGCAGTCAAAACAGTATGCCATAAATTATACACCGTTTCTATTTTAGAAAATGAAATAAATAAGAAATCAATGAAAATCGTTTGAGGAGGGGGTAAAAAAAAAAACATAATATAGGTATTTCTTCCACCTCGTTAACTGCTGTGCTTCTTTCAGCAGGAAGTAATTATTAAGTGTGGACCCACAGCTTGACTGTTATTGGTGCACATTAAATAACAGTCCCCTGTATAATTACAGGAGGAAGCGGTAGGTGGTTTTGAGAGTAAATTAACAAAGGATAAAGAGAGGGCAAATCCAACTCCAGATGGAAGATGGAGGAAGATGGAGGGGGAAAGAAGAGGAGGGGAAAGGACTCATTCAAAAAAAAAAAAAAACAAAGAAAAGGGAAAAAAGGCTGAATCTCTATACCATGCTTAATGAGAGGCTTGTCTTCACAGCATCTCTGGCTGGACTTTTTTTCCCCCTCTCTTTTCCTTAGTGTCATTTTATTCTCTGTGGTTGTTTCCTCCATTTTCTCCTCTTTCTCTCTCTCTCTCTCTCTCTCTCCAGCTATCTCTCTGTTCCTCAGTATTTTTTAATTAGAGATGGAGATGATGTGTTGAGTGGAATTGAAGGGATCGGGAGAGTGAGAGAGAGCGAGAGAGAAAGAGAGAGAGAGAGTCCTCAGTGTTCCCATGGTGGAGGCAGATGTTTTGTACACAAGTGGAGCGAGGGGGCCTGTCCGACTCACACACCCCCCCCCCCCCTCGCCCCCCAACACACACACACACACACACACACAAACTCGGCACATCCCCATGGGGTTTGCATGCCGTGGCAAGAGGGGAGACGCATGCGACGCTTTAAACTGCCAAAACTGAACCGTATAATCGAGGGGGTGCGCAGGCATCAACCGGGAGAAGAGAGGAGCGGACCGAGCAGAGGGAAATAGTCTCCCATGGGGGACTCCGTCTCCCACTCCATCCCTCTCTCTCTCTCGCTCCCTCTCTCCCTCCCTCTCTCTCTCCCTCTCTCCCACTCTCTCTCTCTCGCTCGCTCGCTCGCTCTCTACAGGCGAAGGCCCACAGCATGGAGAAAAACGTCTGACTAAAGGGACATGGAAGACATGGCAGCGCAGCTCCATGAATATTCCACCAGGGCCCCTGAAAGAGACTTCACAGCGACTGCACTTGAGGTTGAATTTCTCTAGGGGAGGGGAGGAAAGGCGGAGGTTGGAGGCTGTGAGGTGTAGGGGGTGGATGAGGCTTTCTTTTCGGGGGGTGAGGTTTGGAGTGTGGGGGTGGGGCAGAGTGGCGTTGGAGGTGAAGAACAGAGGGTTACATTTGTCCTTATAGGTAATGGAAGTGTAAGTTAACCCCCCATCCCCTCCTCGGCAAGCCCTTGTCCCCCCTCCAGCTGACCCGGAGCGCGGTGTGTGAGAAGCCAGGGCAGCCCCTCTGTGCATTGGGTGCACTCACTGTCCAGCACTGGCAGGTGAATTGGCAGGGGCTCACCTCGGGGTTGAGAGGCCTCCGCTTGTACACACTGACGTCCGTCTGAAGCATCTGCCTGTGTGTCTCTCTGTGTGTGTGTGTGTGTGTGTGTGTGTGTGTGTATGTGTGTGTGCATACATATAAGTAAGGGTACATGGTCCTACACAAATGTGGAAACACAAGAAAGTATTTGCCCATTCCACATGGGCATAAATATTATTTGTATGTGTGTACATACATATTGTTTGCAAGGACCCGATGTGTATCTGTGTGTCTCTGTGCGTCTGCATGTGTTTCTCTGTGTTCCTGTCAGTGCAGTATTAAACAGTAGGAATGATAGTCACGCGTGCGAGACGCAGCGGCCACGCCAGGTCAGCCCCGTGAAAACGCACCGGTGTGGGGGGTGGGCCGAGACCTTCACCCCTCCCCTTGGAGGACAAACACGTGAGACAAGACCATGTCATGAGGTTGTGGTGTCTGACCCCAAATCTGTAGCCACAGGTCCATCAAGCGCCGGCAATCACCCACTCTCACCTTCTCGTTCTCTCTTCCTCCACCCTCACCCCTAAAGCCAGGTCTGTGAACCCCCATTATCCATACTCAGTAACCTCCCGCAACTCCACCTGACATAGGGGGTGACACTGGGGGCAGGAGAGGAGCCTTGGAGAACACGAGGGGTTTGAACTCTGGGGAGGGGAGGGAGTGGAGGGGGTGTGGAGAGGCAACAGATCTGCTGGGAACAAATGCTTGTGTATCTCTCCTCTGCAAGCAATGATAAGTGTTGTTTACGGAAGAGGCAATTTGACCCTGTTTTTGATTAGTGCAAGGAAAAAGTCCCCAAAGAACTAATTTCAGGAGTGTTTAAAAAGTAAGTGGTAAACCCTGCCACCCTCGGGCCGTTAAAAATGCATGACCTCCTCTCTATGAGGTCTTACAGGCAATTTGTTCTTTTCAAGGAACTAAAAAAATAACACACACATGCACACATACACAACTAAAAGTTCCACTCCAACATTTATGTTGTTATTTGTGTCCCTACAAATTTGCAATTTAAAAAGCTGTTTATAAAATCTGTTAATTTAGAATCTTCAGAACTTTTATGGAGGCAGAGGAAAAAGAATAATTGGCGCTTCTCACCTCTGAATGCCAACTCCCTTGTCAAACGTGAGTTGACAGAGAGAAGGGACCACAGTGGGATTTTTTTCGGAATACTGTGTCTCTTTGCTTGTTTGTCGTCTCTGATGAGTGGAAGGCGAGATGTGTGTTTTGGATTAGTGTCGTTCAACACAATAAATCTTTGTTGAACAAATGCAAAGCAGATGGCACCATTGTCCCAGTGTGAAAACGAACAAAAAAAGAAAAAAAAATCACTCCCACACCACCACGTCCTTTACTGATCAACTTTCCAAGTCATCACTACGTACAGATTGTATTTAGGGGGGTGTCAGAGCTGTTTGTCTATAAAAAACAATGATTGGATGCCACTCATATTAACAGAACCATCATATAAAAGGCTACAGTTACCAATGCCAGCACCAATTAGATGAAAATACTTAACACAATAAAGGGAGGACAAATCATGTTTTTTCTTTACTTAATTAGCCAGACTCTCACTAAACATAGTTTTAAATACCTCAGCCACCAATCGTTGTGCCACACTTCAGCACATACTAGTCTGGTTTAAATTCCCCCATATTTCAGGCCTCTGCTCATACCTTGTACCGTACCTTGGGTGATCTCTGTAATACTTTGTTCTAGTATAGGGTTTTCAATCTTGAAAAGGATTACTCAAAACAATGAAAAGAAAATAGTTTTTTACCATAAACACTTCAGTGACTATACCACTATACAGATAACACTGTACAACACTATAACTTAGGTAGTGTGTTTGACCCTTAATCCAATCAAGTAGCCTAGAACTAGACCCACAACAAAGCTTTTCATATGGGGTGACAAGCCGTCATTGTTGCACATCATGGTGTGGCTCATCATTCCCTGCTCTGTGAGTGTCTGTGCCCTCTACCACTCGGCCTGTTGGGATGGCTGACGCTGAAGCGTTTGGCCCCGGCCAAGGATGTCCGAGGGAGTTACGAACCCTCCCGGAGAGGGGAGACGTTGCGTGCGCCCCTTATTGGGCACACCAAGAGCCAGAGGGCATGAGTCCAGAGCGCAGGCTGGCTGCTGCAGCGGCAGCGGCGTCACAGGATGGCCAGAGACTGTCCCACGGTCCACACAAATATATTTCTTCATGGAGAGTACAGTTGAGAAATCCTACTGACCATTCCCTACCATGGTTCTGCCTGCGATCAGAAGACTCTCTGACATGGCAGTGGGGGGGTAGAGATTGGATTCCGGGCAAATGTGAAAATTCTGTTTTATTTTCTCACCCCCCACACTCGATTCTCTCCCCTCTCTCTCTCTCTCTCTCTCTCCTTCTCTCTCCCTTTCTTCGACCAAGTTATATTTTTTAACTCATTATCATATTCAACTTGACATCATGTCCAGTTGGCCTGGCTTAGCCCTGGTGAAGGATCACTGGATGCACGTTTAAAAATAACAAAAACACAGCTCGCCTGAGTAATTATGATGATAGGTGACAGTGCAAAAGAGAAGCACGTCAGTGCACATGACAGGGGCCAGTGTGTTTGTGTGCACCGCAGGACAGAACAATGTGGCTTTTTGAGACCACAATTAATGTTACGTTGGCAGACATTTTTTTGGGCAACACTTGACAAGGTCCCTCCATCACATCCTGTGTGTTTGCACTCAGCGTAATGCTCTTCCTCTTACGCTAAGCACGCTTCACCATAAGGCAGCAGCTCTAGCACAGACGAGATGCTGGGGGCTTTGTATTGTCAAAGCCCTACTTGCACAACTAAGACATCCTTGTCAGTGCATTAAGGTAAATACGTCGTATTTGGCATGACTCATTATCATTTACTGAACCCTGGCCCTAATCATCTTTTAATCAAAGAGGGAAAGAAAGAAGGTCATGTCAGATGCCTTTTTTTTGGAGGGGGGCAGTTAGTGGCCTCCTCTTCTCTTCTCTTCTTTCCATCGTGCCTGTCTTCTTTCCTTTCATCTTATCTCCAAATGGAGGGAAAGCATCACTTAACATCGCAACTCGCCACACAATTACCTGGGTACCTGTTCGCGCCGCAATTACACGCTGAAGACAAATAATTAGTCTGACAAATGACTGTTGGGTGCGTCGCGCTTGTTGTGGTTGAGATGTGTAATTTGGACGCCCGGGTAAAGGGAGGGAGGGAGAGAGAGAGAGAGAGAGAGAGAGAGAGAGAGAGAGAGAGATGGAGTGAGGGGTAGGGGGAGGGGAGCGAGAGAGAGAGAAAGAAACAGGCACTCTAGTGGTAATTAGTGCGCCACAGCAGCACTGTAACTTTACACCTGTGGTGTGTGCATTTGTATGTGTCTGTCTGTCTGTGTGTGAGTGTGTGTGTCTTAATGTGTGTCTGTGTGTGTGTATGTCTCAATGTCTGTATAAGTCTCAATGTGTGTGTGTGGTGTGTGTGTGTGTGTGTGTGTGTGTGTGTGTGGTGTGTGTGTGGTATCATCTCCTCTCTGTGTGTGCCATGCTCCCTCTCGGCCCTGACTGCTGCCTGTTTCCCCCATCCACCACCACCACCACCACCACCGTAGCCGCCGCTGCCACAGCTGCTGATCAGGCAGAAGGGAGCCTCTCTCTCAAATCCCTTCCTCCTGATCTCTAGGGCCACTGACAGCTCACCTGCCAGCCTGTCACATCTCCCAGTGTGGCCCTGACAGCATATTGACAACGCCATAAATTAATTCGACTTTAAAAATAAAAAAGGGAAGGGGAGAGAAGGAGAGAGAGAGAGAGAGAATAGACAGAGAGAGGGAGATAGGCTGGAGATTCCGACGGCTCCATCACCGCTCGTAGTTAACTTTTTTGACTGGCCCGGATCGCTGCTACTAAGCCAGTGGTCTGCCCGCGTGGCCATCACGGCTGACGGTGGTGTGTCAAGAAGACGAGTCGCTTCTCCTCCGCGACTGCCATTAAATACTTACCATGACTGGAGGTGTAGGTTTAGTTTAGCCCGAGATGTCTTATTCTCTGCCATTCTCTCTGAGCAAATCACCACTATATCCACACAGCAATGCCCACATTATTATTATTAAACCTGGATAGGTTTCAAACCTCTAACTCTGTAATAGCTGCTGATATTTGCAGCAAAATAATGTGACAATGTGTAAATATCACCTAGTTTAACATTTTGATTGGCCAAGTATAGGTGAGGCATCAGCATTACCCTGACTCTATGGGCTAAATGGGCTTTTTTTGGCAGTGAAAGCAGCACTGTTATTATAAGGTTGCACATAACAGTAAACAAACATTTTCTCAACATCTTCCCGAGAGCCCTGAGGCCAGTTTAAAAACAGTAATTTGCTCCCCCAATAAATCAGGCGCAGGTGTTGGTCTCGGAACGGGGAGCACTCGTGGCCGCGGCGGAGGTGGCGTAGTCGGCAGGATCACGAGCGTCGCTCTCGACCTGGGGATTATGGGGAAGAGGGGAGGGGAGGTGAATGGGGGAGATAGAGCTTCACCTGCCACACTGCCTCTATCTCTCTCTTCTCTCTCTCTCTCTCTCTCTCTTTCTCTCTCTCTCTCTCCCCTGACATCTGAGCCCCTGGGTGACTCAACCTGATCCCAGCGTGTGACACGGTGAATGAATCAAGCCCCTGCGATCGGGGACAGCGACAAAACAACAACAACGGCAACAACAACAACACAGGGGCAAAATTATAACCAGGCACTGCCTCCGCCTGGTTACCAAGGAGAACATGGAGGGCAAACAAAAAATACTTCCCTAATTAGGCTATCGTGGCACAACGTGCATGTGTCAAGTTTCTGTGGTAAAAATGGCCCTGCGTTTTTACGGGCCATTGTTAGAAGGCAAAAGTCCACTGTAAGTCTTTCAAAGCTGGCACAGAACTCTTACCCCACAAAGTCCTAAAGTGTCCCACTAAATTAAAATGTTTTGCTAATATGGAATGTTAGCAGTGGTTTTACAAGCCAGTGGACAATGGCAATAAAAAAAGACATTAGACTGTCTGAAAATCACCAACCCTATATTTTCGTCATAGTGTCCCTTTGTGTAATTCTCTATGCACACAATGTGAAGGTCTAATAAATATGAAAACATTAACAATTCATGCTGTCTAAATAGCCGCACAATCAAATGCACATGATTGTCTCCCTAAAGATGAGCTCACCAGTTATATAATTTTTCAGCGTTCAAACAGTGGTGCCTGATATTCTTTATTGATCTTATATTGTACAATGAATTCCTATCCTATATATATACTGTATATATACAGTGTGCTGAAATGACTCATAATCACAATGGTAAGTAGAGAATCAAATCAGCTTCTTCCTCTTTGCCCCTCACAACGCTAAAATATACATGTTTAGAGCTGATGTGCTACCAATGTCAGCCTCTCTGAACAAGCTGTAGAGGGTTGTCTAACTACGGGCATCCTCATAGTGCCATGTGTGAGCAGTGAATGTGGGAAACCGTGCACATGAATTGTGGGCCATGAAGGGTCTGATTACGGGCCTGGGTGGGAGATGGGAAAGCGAGTATTTATCTGTGAGCTAAACCAGTTTGGCTCAATCAGTTTCCCCCTCAGGAGCTCTCCAGCCCATTCTGCACCATTAAATAAATCTCCAAGAGGGATCAAAGTGAAATAAAAAGAGAGACGGAGCGCGAGGCACAAATAGGACACACCAATTGGACAAACAGGGCCGAGCGAGGAGGAGAAAGAAGAGGGAAACGAAAGACAAAGGTCAAAGCAAAATGGACGAGAGATTTAAAATGGCCGCAGCAATCGAGGATCGCCATCAGCCATTAACTGGCCGTGACTGGACATTCGGCACAGCTCCCAGTCGCCGTGAAAACTCCTTATCGTACCTGTCCACCTGTACAGGCACCACGTCCGTCTCCCGGGTGGCATGTCCCCTGATTACATCTTTAGTGTTATTGCCCAGGCGACAGCAGTGTGCTGCAGGAGCAATATAAAGCCAGTCATTAAAATGAGTATTTATTAGTGGTAAAACCCAAAAAGACAGCAAACAAGATTGCTTGCTGGTCAGGGTTATATGAAAGGGCTGTCTAATATAATACTGGTTCTTTAATTATTTATTGGGGGGGGGGGGGGGGGGTCTTCAATTGGTCTCTTCTGCAAGCACACATGAATTAGTAGACTTTCATATATATATATATATATATATATATATATATATATGAAGCAAAAAACAAAATGCCTAGTGCAATGCCAAAATGCCTAGTGCAGTTTTTTTATTGTAATGATATGAGCAGGTCGATCTATTACTTGTGCAACAATGCTTGTAAACAAAGGAATTAAGTATCTCTTATCTTATTAAGGCTAACCCATCAAATATTGTATTACTGTTTGCTTTTATTTTAAAGTGATTGGCTTGACATGACTATATTTGCCAGGGAAACTAAGCAAAGCTCTATATCTTCAAAAAAGAAAAACATCCCTGTGCGCACAAGAAGAGCACGCTATAATGAAGTCATACAGCCATATTTTCCTTTTAGCCTTTTCCAAAAGTGACTGGGATGAAGTCTTCATGGTTTACCCCCGAGGGCGTTGGGGCGATAAAAGTCAACGGGTGTCGTGATACTTCTACCAGGCAGGCACCAGTCTTAACGGCCACGCGCACGTCACACTCGTTGAGTGAGGAAGTAACACGTGTTTATGAGACAGCCTCATCGTTGTCCTCCTCCTCCCTCCTCCTCCCATCCCGCCCAGAAGAATCTATCCCAACAGAATGAGGTCAAGCCTGTATAATGACTGTAACGAGTAAAGATTTGCTGGATTAGATTATTTCAAACGGCTCGCGGAGCAACCGTTTTGACAAAAAATATCCCCAAGCCAGAGAGTGATGGTCATTCCACGGCTCCTCCTGACATCGCAAAAACAATGTGTTGATTTGGATTTCACGTTCAGACGCTCGCCGTGTCTACCCGGCTTACGGGAAGAGAGATGTCATTTCCGAAGGGTTAAGTTAATTCCAGCCAGGCCAGTCTCGATGATGTCAGTGTGAGTGGAAGGAAAAAAGAGGCCGTGGCGAAATCGGAGTTGACCTCTCGCACTCATCCATCCCCCACCCCCTTAAACCCCCGAATGCCCTCACCCCCCCTCCCCCCTCCTTCCTCTGCACTGCGGCATCTTCAGAGCTGCCCGCCAAAAAGCCGCAAATCTGCCGCGTCCTCTCTTCGCTGACCGCGGCGCTATGAGGGGCCTCGGAGATTTAAGAGCACGCCATGCTGCCCACCACGACACATCACCAGTGTCTTCCTCCACCAGCATCCACCACCATCCCTCTTCTTAATGGGTGGTGATGTGGAGCAATTGGAGCATTTGGTTCGAGAAAAAACGTCACTGCCTTCATATTTGCTGTACAAAACCATTTGGTGAAAGAAAGACTGGGAGAGGAAAAAACACTAATCTGCCCTGTCCTTTTGTCTTAGTCTAATTATCACCCGTGCTCAGTAACAGCGTCTCCTTCCGACATTGTTCCTCTTTTGTCTTTACATTTCCCTCTCTCTTTCTCTTGTTCCCTTTCTCTCTTTGATATGGCGGGATTGAAGAAGAAAAGCCTTGATTGTCTCGCCTGAGGTAGGATTTCATAGGTTTACATATCAAAGTATATAAATAGATAACAGGTTTTGAAAAGGGAAACGTGAGATGAGTTTCCTTTTTTTTCGGAGCAAGCATAAGGCTTTTCCCTCTCTGTGCAAAAGCATACACACATGTATTTCTTTTCAAAAAAGAGAAAACAAAGGATATCGCCACAGCGTTTTTTTCGTCTTGCATTATTTATCTGCTCGTAGCTCTCCGGCAGCCCTTGCTGCGTATCAGTGTGAGATGAACGCGTTGGGGCAGGGCAAAGAACCAGCCTACCGGCTAAGGTGAGCAGCAGGAATATGTTGATTATGTCTGACACATGAAAAGAACAGCCGGCTGTGATGTTCAAAGAAAAGCTTCACCTGACTTCTCTCTGGGCATCATTCAACAGGGCAAACCCAGTAACCCAGGTAAACCCAGTAATTAAATAAAGTCATATCACTCTTCCAACCTTTACATTTTGCATGTGGACTAATTAAACACCTTCCAGTTACAACTGATACTCTAACAGCATATATTTTGCTGTATATATATATTATATATAATATATATTCTCTCAAAAATTGAAAAGAAGCAGGTTGTCAATAGTTCCATAAGAAAAAAGAAAACAGAAGAAAAAAGAAAAATATATAAAAGATATCAGTACAATGATAGAAATCCACAACAGTCTGCGTAAACAAACAGAAAGAAAATTACCAGAGGGGAAGACGAAATCCTCATGCTAACCTGCTCTGAGTTGTGTCTATATGCAAAATGTAAAACTAAGCCAAAATTGAATACTATTTTTTTTTTGGAATATTTGGTGTGCAATTTCCTCTTTACTTCTCCCTCTTTGTTCTCACATGGGAATAGATTTACATTGTTTATCGAGATGCTTTTCACCACT
>NC_055966.1:21830165-21852665 GCF_018492685.1 Alosa sapidissima | reverse complement strand
TTTGGGGTTTGCCTTTGTTGTGCTGTTTTTAGTGTGATGTTAGCCTATGATGATGGAATACCAACTGATCCTTTCATGGATTTGTGATTATACACTGTAAGTTACAAACCCAAGGTAAATGCGATTTGTATATTTAGATTTTCTGTGGTAACCCTACAGAAATAACAAATAACCCATGGCCACAGATGCAGTTAGTCACAGTTTTGTTTGTGGTTATTGTTTCTCTTAGTAATTCTGCCTTATTAGCTTATATTGCCTAATTGCTAAGCTAGCATAGTCAACCACATTTCACATAACTTAACAGCCTGCTGGTCTTTATCCAATTTTGACTTATTTTCCTCCACCATCATAAGGCCATGGGCAGCACAATAGGAAGAAAAGTAATACTGTCATTGGCCCAGCAAATCACGCCATGGTCTTCACAGAGCACACACACACACACTTGACCCTTTGGTCCAGCGTGTGCTAAGACATGAGTGGAGAGAGACAGCCCCCGCCAGCATGCCTGTGGGACAAAAACGTGCCTGTCCATCTCCGTGACGTCAGCAGAGAAAGAGCAAGACGCTGTGGATAGAGATGTGAGGCTTCCGCATGACACGAAACGCAACGCAACGGTGATAAATTTAGCTGCTCAATTCCGACATCATTTTTTATTATTCCTCTATTCGGAGCGACCATTTTTCAGCGGAAGGGACAGCGACACGAGACTCGAAACAGAGTAAACGGGCCCGGGCATCGTCTCTTAGTCACCAAGCGAAAGGCAACGGCTTTCTCCGGCGATACAGCTTCATCTTTCACGCGGAGCGGGTGGGAATTAATCAAAGCTGAAAAGTGATTTTTTTTTCCCTTCCACCCCTTTTTTTGGCGCTCAGCTCCCTCAGAGAATAAACATCAATAAACATTACTTAATACCCTACAACACAAGCCTAGAGGGTTCAATTTAATTTAACTGGTGGAGAGCGCCTAAAGTGGTACTGTTTTACACCAAATTGCATACTCAGAAACTTTGTGGAAGTAGCTATTTTTCCCCCCCTTGAGAAAGAAAATTAAATTACCCCTCAAGTGAGACTTGTTTTTATGCAGAAGCAGGGGCAATAGAATAACAGTATCTCTTCCTTAAAAGTTCAAATAGACACATGACCCATTTGTAGGTAGGGCAGGAGGCTTTCAAAGACCATCTTGTTAAAGCAATCCTATTAGGAAGATGCACATGCAGGTTAGGGAGCAATTAAGTGGAGCAAAATGGATAACGCAATTTCGCCCTGAGCTAAAACAGTGGATGGGACAGCATTGTGTCAGTATTTCAACCCTGCAGGGGTGCACGCGTTCACGTCGGAGGACCTTCAAAGCGCTGTGGTTCCTCTCCTCCCTTTCATCTAAGAGTGATTTGTAGTCCTCAATGCAATGGTTGAGTAAATGATGCCTAATTATCAGGCCCAAATGGAAATTGTAGGTTCAGTGCCTAGAAAGTCCTTCTTAGTATTTCTTGTGTGTGTGTGTGTGTGTGTGTGTGTGTGTGTGTGTGTGTGTGTGTGTGTGTCTGTGTCTGTGTGTGTGTGTGTGTCTGTGTGTGTGCATCAACCATCTAGGTTTGATTATGCAGTGTCGGGATTCTATGAACTTGGAAGAAGAACAAACAAATTAAATCAACTGGTTCAATGCAACTTTGAGGGAAGAAACACATGCATTTCATTTTTTTTTTTTACATATTGGTCTCAAACCTCAAAAAATGTTCTTTAAGAACAACATACTCCCTTCAGTGCACACTTCTGTCTCTGCTAATGCTACGTTACATGAGCTCTTTCAAAGGTGCAGGTTAGATCTTTCATGTCAGAACACCTTCAGGCACAGAGATGCAAGCGAATAAAAAAAACAACTCTCTGAGACCAAATCTCTGCCATGAGTGATTCAGAGTTGCTGGGAACCCCGCTGAGTGATCTGTGGGTAAACTGTGACTCTGATGATCTCGGGGTCTCTAGTGAGGGAGATGTGATGCCTACTGACCTTTTGACCCTTTGGACAGGTCATGCATGGACCATTTGGGATTTTTCTGCCTCTTAAATCCCATCATTTGCACCACCACAACAACAACAACAAAAACAAATGCATTCGCACAACTATTCGATAATCTGAAAAGCAATTTCAATAATCCAGTTACGATAGGCCTGAGCTTCTTCTATGGCAAATCAATAAGTGATTAATGTGTAATCAATGCTAAGCCTCAAAGCTTAAAAGCATTGTCATTTCCAGGCCACGTTTGAATGTGTTTTGTGTTCATTTATTCAAAAGCTGCTTCAGCCACAGAGGGATTTGTATGATCTTGCTAATCACTTTCTCCTATCAGCCAGGTGTGTGTGTGTCTTCTGTGAGTGAGTGTGTGTGTGTGTGTGTGTGCGCATGAGACTCCTCATGAAGCTATTCATAGGCCGTAAGACGTAATAAGACCTCTTTTGTTTGTTGTGTTGCTTTCGTAAACCTGGTGTTTGTAATCACTGACTATTTTAAGGCGGTGTAAATATGTCAGTGGCTTTGAGCAAGGATCTTAATTAATCTGGAGTTCCACCCATTGCCCCTCTCGTACACTTCACCTGTGGGAGAGGTGCCATGGCGCCAAACCAGCGGGAAGATTATAATAAATCCTTTATGGACAACTTCATCATCACTGGCATTACTGCCCTAGGCTTCCACTCTCACTCCCTCAGTGTGTCAACAAAACCACCGACGACCAAATCTCTGCATCTCTCTCTCTCTCTCTTTCTCTCTCTGTGTCAGGGGAAAAAAAGAGAAAAATGTATGTTTTATCTTATATATAATATACACTTACAACTCTGATGATCCAAAGTATATTGTTACGTCCTTCTTCTACCCATGGGTGGCGTAGTTTCCATCATGTCCTTTTTGGCTGCTCTGCTTTCTCTGTTTTGTTCTATTATTATTTTCAGGTGTGACCTGTGTAAGGGGTGGAGCTTCTCCATATATATACCTGTGCCTGGCGGTCTGTTGGATGCCTTTTGCCGGGTGCCCTCCACGCTCACTAGGCCGTGCCGTCGGTTTTCTACATTGTTTATTTTCAGTTGTCCTTAAATTTCCTAATTATGTATTAATATTTTTGTAAATAAATAACCCCAGACATCGAGCCCCTTTGACTGTTTGTCAATTTGTGTTGCATCTAGCCTGGCTGGCTGTAACATATATACATACGCATAGACCCACCCTTCAAACACACACACACACACACACACACTGTACACACACCAAACAATATTCTGGCCTTAACTTAAAGCTGGGATCCCTGAGCAGCTGACAATTTATAACCCAGGCATAAAATACAAACAGAGAGGGAGAGAAAGAAAGAAAGAAAGAAAGAAAGAAAGAAAGAAAGAAAGAAAGAAAGAAAGAAAGAAAAGAGAGAAAGCTGCCCAGACAGGTGAACCTGATTGCAATAGAAAAACAAAGGGAGTTATTGTCACTGGATGACTGAGATACCATGAGGGTATGGAATCTTCAAAAGCTTGAAAGAAAGAGAGAGTGAGAGAGACAGAGAGAGAGAGAGAGAGAGAGAGAGAGAGCAAGAGAGAAAAAAGAAAGGTAAAGAAAAGAGTGGGGAGATATGAGCGAGTGATAGGCAGAGGATAAAGGAGTCAATGATTGATTTGTGCACAACGGTGTTGAGGTTTTGAAGTCGACTTTACTTAGACATCACAGAAATACCTGAGAACAGCCTCTGCGGTTTTTCTTTACTCTCTGATAAAAAATAAAAGAGTCTTGTGTAAAATAAAATGAAAAAAGAGAACACCAGGAGAAAATGATCAGTCAAAAAGTGTAATGTGATCTACAGTATGTTGAATTTGCTGCTACACAACAACTGGCAATTAAGAGAAAACAAATCTGACTTTAGTCTAAACTAAATACATCAGTCGAAACTTGGGCCAACAGTACATGCCAAAAGATCAAGCACTTAAATCCCAACTCTATTCATCATCGACAGCATTTGATATTGTTTAAAGGAGAACTTGACATGCATTTTGGCCCATTTTAATCATTAATTCGCCAACAATGGATGGACTGAGTATTTGTGGTAATGAACCTCTTGTGTTTCCGGCCTTTTTTGACTTTTTAGTCTATGAGCAGCCAATGTTTACTATTACAAACATTAAGACTGGAACATATTTTTTTCATAGAATGTGTATGATCTGCACAATCTGTACTTGCCTTTGTATATGTGTGTGTGTGTGTGTGTGTGTGTGTGTTTGTGTGTGTGTTTGGATGAAATTATAGCTAGACAATTACTACATTCTCTAATTACATTTTAGCATTCAAACAGCCACCACTCAGTTTTCCATCCAATCTCCTGTCTCAAATACAGTACAGCGTCTTCTGCAAGGCCCAGTCTCCCTCTCTCCCACCCTGGCCTGCGTTGCTGTCCACTTTCTGACTGCCCCAGTCTGTAACGCCCCACACCCCTCAATCTGTTTGTGTCCTGCTGAGGCCCATGGGGATGTGAGGTCCACTGGGACTGAGTAATGAGGGCTCGCCACGGAAAGACGGGGAGATGGGGAGGTGATGTCATAATTGAGCAGACGGGCGAATGAGACGAGAGAAAAACACAGTGATTTGCTTAAGTAGAGGACGAGACTGCTGCGACGATTAGTGTATGGTGAGAGAGAGATAGAGAGAGAGAGAGAGAGAGAGAGAGAGAGAGAGAGAGAGAAAGAGAGACAGAGAGAGACAGAAAGAAAGAGAATTAGAGTCAACAATATAATGAATCAAGCAAAGAAGAATATTTAGAGCATTGGACAAACCAAATCACCAACCAGAATGAATCCCTATCTGATCCTAAAAAGAGGATATGAATTGGCAGAGTATCTTGTCTCTGTCAGAGATACGAAGCAGAGGCATATCCTGACCAAGTACAGGCTCAGTGACCACAACCTAGCAATAGAAACAGACACAGACACAGAAAATCCTGGCTGCCAAGAGAACAGAAGAATATGTGGTCACTGTCAGGCAGAGAAGGTTGAGACAGAGGAACACTTTCTTCTTCACTGTTAAAAATATGACATTTTAAGACAGACCTTTTTCACAAACTTCCAAAAAACCGTACCAAATTTTATAGACATGGAAGACACTGATAAAATGGCCATATTTCATGGCGAAGGGCCCTCTGCTGAAAGCAGCACAATATGTCTTACAACCTGAGGGACATGATTTAAGTAAACCTGTCCTTGTGTTATGCATGCACACACACACACACACACACACACAGACGCACTCTCACACACGCAGACGCACTCACACACACACACATACATACACACACACACACTCCTACTTATCATCCTAGTATTATTTATACTGTTTATTCTTCGCTCACATGTTTATACCCACATTATATGCTGTATCTCTTCTTTTTTTTGTGATACTACTGTGTTATTTGTAACACTAGCTTTGGCGACATTGTACCCAAACAGTCAAGCTAATAAAGCACCCTTGAATTTTAATTTGATGTTGATGGATGCAAAGGAGGTAAGAGCCACAGAGACTAACAGAGTGAGAGACCAAATGGAGATCTAGGAGTGACAGAATTACAGAGTTCACTAGTTCGCCCGTCAGCATGATTGCTATACTGAGTGTATAAGCTAAGCGTGTGTTTGGCATGGTAGCTGGCCGTGGTCATGGAATGCCTGAAGCGGAGATCGCGATAGAGTGATGGCCGCTTGCACCCCCCAGTGTAAGGAGGATGCGTAACTGGGCTATCAGTGAAATGGAGGAGTAAGGGGAGGAGGAGGGATAATTTTGTGAGCGCCGCGGCGTGTGACGTATGGATAAGGAGGCCGGCTTAAATACCCTGGCGGTGGAAGACAGGTGAGTTCATTGCTGTCAATCATCCCTAAGGGCTCCTCCCAAACTTTGTTTAGAAAACATCATTAAGTGAATGAGAAAGAGGTGAGACTGGAGAAAAGAGTGAAAAATGAAATGAAATCTATCTATCTATCTATTTATCTATCTATCTATCTATCTACAGCTTAACCAAAAGAGTAAGCTAGAGAAGACTGTGAAAAGCTGTAGTGAAATGTCTGTTTATTAATCTGATATCATTTTAAAAGGCTAACTGAGAAAACATTGGAGAACCATTTTTTTTTGTAATTATGTAAGCACATAATGTAATTTGAAAACTGCTGCCCTGATTACATTAATACACAGGATTAGATGTTAAAATCTAATCCTGTGTATTAATGTTATCAGTGCAACAGTTTTCAGATTACATTACATACAGATTGATTAAAAAAACAATGCGACTGATCTCAGCTGGTACTCTCTATAATGGGGTGGAATGGAAATTTCTAAGTGACCCCAAATTGGAGTGTATGTATGGAAAAAGTGAGAGTTTTGTGGAAGCACATGAAAGGAGAAGTGTTGATAGCAACTGATTATTTATGAAAACAGCCCACATCTGCTTTTGCAATTAAAATGTCAAAATCAAACATAACTTTTGTTTGCCTTTTTAACGTCTTACTTATGCCTGCTAGACTATTAAACCACTTCCCTATGCCTGCTAGACTATTAAATCTGTCCTAGCGTACATGCACAAATAGTTCTGAGTAGTTTCTGAAGAGGAGTAGAACTACTGCTCTGCATTATCTCTCCGTTTGTTGAAATCTTATTATCACGTATAGTATTATTTCATGATCGCTAAAGTTTTCATTTCTTTTAATGTTGTTGTCGGTTGACTCCATTCAACTGCTTATTTACCATTCGGTTGTGGGCACCAGATTACAGTCGGAGGGCAGTGATGGCCGGGGCCGAGCACTCTTTACCCGATGAAGTGAACGCTTATAATATGTAATACGGCGTACTATGGCAAGACTCAGCATGCACTTTTTTTGCAGACAGACAGCAGTGTTTCCCCTACAATGTATTCATCAGCGGCGCAGCACAAAAAGTGGCCTAATTAAAAAATATATATATATAAAAAAAAAAACACGCAAGTGAACTTCAGGAACAGCTGCCGTTCGTTCAGGTTTGATGTTAACAAATAATAGTAGGCAAACGTTGAAGGCGCAGTCAGGGATTCCACAGATCACGCTTGTTTGTGTTTATGTTTAAGTTTATTAGCAGACGGAACCAAATTAAACACGCCAGCGAGATAGCTCGCCCAAGTAGCCTATACCCAGATAATTTCCACGCATTGCTTCAATTTTGTTTGTGATAGAGGCAATGCTTTCAAGCCCTGTGTTGCTAACATACCTAGGCTGTGAAACTAAGGTCTAGCTAGCCTATTGGTGGGTTTAATTGAATTTCAGTAATAGGATACGCAACCATTTACATCTGGAGATAGTTTGTAATTCCTGTAGAGCTCACCAAAATTATAGAAATGATACAAGACACTTATCTCCTATAATCCAAGATAGAATTTCCTCGAGTTTTTGAACATTTATTTTACCAAATGACATGGAAAACATAATTCATTTCATCCACATATGCTTATGCACCATGCACAACAACGCTACTAAGTTAGCTTAAAACTGTGAGAATCAAGCAAGCCTCTCGGCCGTCACGGCATTTAAGTGACAGGCACTCAATTCGACTTGCACAGCACCAATACAGTGTAATGACATGAAAGAGAAGTCTATATAGTTTTATACATTGCTGTGCCAAAGTTAAGACACCCATGCTGAAATTGACTAAAGGGAGGAATAAAAAAACATGTTTTGCCTTTTGTCTTAATGCCTTAATTAAAAAAAAACAATAGGACATCAATTATTTTTGAATGTATCATGTATCGTAAATAAATAAATGTTATTATATAAATAAATGTCTTAACTTATGTACAGCACTGTATATTCTAAATAGTAGGGGTGTAACGGTACAGTCACGGTTCGGTTCAGTCATCGGTTCGGTACGAGTTCGGTACAATGAAGGGAAAAGCAAAACAAAAATGCAGAAAGCAATTTTTTTTTATTGTGCATGTCTCATGCTGTACCACCTAGTGCAGGGGTGGGCAAACTGCGGCCCGCGGGCCGGATCCGGCCCGCCAAGCACTTTCATCCGGCCCGCCGAGCATTTCATTTAGTTATCAGGCTGCTCGCTATTTTTTTCCTGGAATAGAGACGACGTTGGTTAGCTTTACTGCAAACTGCTTTTCACTCTCCTTAGATAACGTTTACAATGTCAATGTCAAAACATCATGTTAAATAGAGATAACATCATGTTAAACTAAGTTAACTCTTAGTTATCTCCTTTGCAGCAGATCTAACGTGAACATTATGCAATCCATTTAATTGGGAACGCGTCTGCACTCATGAGAGGGAGAGAGAGCCGCAGGTTCCAGCTGGCTTGTGATTGTTGATAATTGATATCTCCTTCTTATAAGAAAGTTTTAAAAGGAAATCATGAAGGCAACAGTAGTTCCCACTACTGACCATTTAAAAACTGTGAGAGGGCCCAGCCGTAGGTACTAGCCATAGCGGAGCAGGCAGAAGATCATTGAGAAATAAACGTGAATTAAAGCGACTGTCTTAAAGCGACAGTGCACAATTTATACATTTGTTAAACAGCATAAAATTAGCAGTATTTTTAAGCAATTAATATTTTAAAACAAATACTTTTCATACTAAATTAGGCTATAAAAAATGTATTTTTTTATGCGTGTGCCGTTGGGGGGGTTGGGTTTGTTGTGCGGCCCGCCGGCCAATTTTCAAAACCCAATGTATCCCTTGAGCCAAAAAGTTTGCCCACCCCTGACCTAGTGTCATACAGTCTCTTCCCTAAGCTATCTGCAACAGCCTGAAGTGTGTAAGATGTAGGCTAAACAGTACAATAAGTACCCAGACTCATGTAACTTGTAAACAAAATAAGACAATCAGCTATAAAACTGAAAATAGGCCTACAGCATCTCTCATTTCTGAAAGTGCAAATTAGATAGAATAGAATAATGATTTTTAAAAATCCACTTAAGCAAGACCTTCAACATCCGTGTTTAGTTGTATATGGAAGGGTCTACAGTTTGCCTCAATATTTTTCAGTGTGTGTACAGTAATAATCTAGCCTACTAACTGTGAAAATATCACACTATTTTACCTTCTTGTAAAAAACGAAATTGCTCATTTCATTTCATAAACAGACTACAACTAGAAGTCACGTGACTTTGCCCTTCGACGTTAAAGGAGAATTCCGGTGTGATATTGACCTAAAGTGTATTGAAACATGATACTGAGTGTGAACGTATGTCTCATAGCCCATCTCGGCTTGTCCCCTGCACTCCAAAATCTGGCACTAGTTAGCCGATGCTACCAACAGCTTTTTCAATAGTGGTGCTTCGGCATCGGGCTAGCCATGCAAATAAATCACTGTTTTACACCCATTTACGAGGCTCAATGTATCTCCACACTTCATTGGTAGACTTCCGAGGGCCCTGACATTTAAAACGAGACATTGAGAACTTTGAAAAAGCACTGGTAGTTTACTTACAAGACGATTTATACAGACAGTATCTTCACGAAGTTTAGCGTTTGCAGCCATCTTGAATTTAGTCACGATAAGTCGAGCAACGAGTAAGAATGAACAGCTATGATAAGGGATCAGATTCCAAAAATAATTCAGTGGAAATGCATGGATTCCAGTTGCTGCTACTGGAAGAAACTGGAATCCATGCATTTCCACTGAATTATTTTTGGAATCTGATCCCTTATCATACCAGTTCATTCTTACTAGTTGCTCGACTTATCGTGACTAAATTCAAGATGGCTGCAAACGCTAAACTTCGTGAAGATACTGTCTGTAAATCGTCTTGTAAGTAAACTAACAGTGCTTTTTCAAAGTTCTCAATGTCTCGTTTTAAATGTCAGGGCCCTCGGAAGTCTACCAATGAAGTGTGGAGATACATTGAGCCTCGTGAATGGGTGTAAAACAGTGATTTATTTGCATGGCTAGCCCGATGCCGAAGCACCACTATTGAAAAAGCTGTTGGTAGCATCGGCTAACTAGCGCCAGATTTTGGAGTGCAGGGGACAAGCCGAGATGGGCTATGAGACATACGTTCACACTCGGTATCATGTTTCAATACACTTTAGGTCAATATCACACCGGAATTCTCCTTTAACTCACCGTAGCATGGTTTGTTTATTAGCCTGGTTAGCGTTGACACTTTCTGTTACTATCCATGCACTTAACACTACCAGCTCCTCATGTGAGAAATTACAAGTTACCCCAACATAAAGGTAATTACCAAGCGATTTACATAGCTTTCTGTCATTACGAAATCATTTAATTTAAGCCATAGGTTTTGGCCCTATTTGTATGTGTATCCAAAGGCTTGTGAAGCGCAGGGGAAGTTTTTTTTTCTGGTAGCCTATTATCTGGGTGTTGGCTTTGAATATGTGTAGCATGTTATATTTCCACTCACATACCCAACAACTGCTGAACAACGCCGACACACAGTTTCATCTTATCCACCACTCTCGCTCGCCTGTAACTGAAGTTCTCCAACTTGCAATCTTGAAGAGACCAGCGGATCCTCTAACTCTTGTGGGTCGCCACCTTAGTGCTGCTATCTCTGACTGACTGACTCGACCGACTACCTGACAAAAAAAAAACATAGGCGCCAATCAGACCTTCAGTGCTAAGGCGAAGCTACAGATTAGCGTTAGGTGTCGCTAAAGAACTCCCCTAACTCTCGTACGGTAGGCTACTTAACAGTAATTGCGCATGACATTAATTAATCCGCACACGAGTTTTATGTATTTTTATACCGTGTATTCTCTGTGTAAATTCATGCACCGAACCGTGATGCCCATACAGTTTCGGTTCAATACGAACACATGAACCGTTACACCCCTACTAAATAGTAGTAGTTTGTACAGTGGCCTACAGTGTACAGTTGTACAGTGGCTAATTACTAATAATGTAAATGAAAAAGATTAAAGAAAAACATGAATAATCCTGTTCAAGTACTGCAATAATCATGCTTTGTAAATGCTTGTGTTGATAGTTATGTCATAATTTGCAACTCAATCTGTCCATTTCTTTCACAAAAAAAAATCCACCAGAAGTCACCATTTAAGGAGTATTTTTCCAATTTTTTATTTATTTATTTTTTTTTGGGGGGGCTTCCTACGATCAACAGCACCGCTGCTGGAAAAATTTCCAGGGGAAACACTGGACAGAGTCGGTATTAGGGCTCTATCTTGCACTCCAGCACAATTGACTTTGCGCAAGTCGCTTTGTGGGCGGATCTTGGCCGCTGTTGCTGTTTTACCGGCGGGATAATGACTGTTTCGCCCGACGCAAATCTAAAATGTGGTGGTCTGTAGTAGCTACATTACTCATGGGTGTGGTTTGGGTATAACGTGCAATAAACCAATCAGAGAGTCATCTCACATTCCCTTTAACAACAGGCACGCTTGTTCCATAGCGGATTGCTATTATGATGGCGGATTTGACAGGCGCAGCCAGGAACGGTTCACGGTGCTATAGTCAGTTGGGAACAGTTTGCTATTGATTTTTCCTCTTGACAAAATGTAATACAGAAATGTCACTTTCCGATGTTTTGGGATCACTCTCACTGAATCACGAGGTTATGAATGCATGGTGATATTTTTGCAATGTAATCTAACATTACCTAACTATAGACAATGCAGATCTTCTGTCAGATAAGCTCTCCTCTCCTGTGCTGCTGCCGGGGCATTTGGGTTAAATGGCATCGGCATGCAGTTCAACATCACATCTCATTTAGTTCTCTAATATTTCCTAATTTATGTCATCTACACAGCCGTGATTCGTGGAAATGTGTACGCTAGATTTATACCTATTTTGTAAAGTGCATTGCGCAACACAGGCACCCAAGCAAGCGCTCCTGCAGGTGTAAGCTACGGCTGTACCTTACCATCAGGCAACTCAACAACGAGAAACAGTTTCCAAGTTGACCTAACTTTCCAACTCTGCACAGTATCCCATTAACTGCATGACAGTAGGCTATTTACAATATTTTATGTAAAGTAGAGTTTGTAAACACATTATCATCAACTTAATGCACACACAACTTTTGTTTGAGCAGGAGAGAGAATAACAATGAATGGACACAGCAACTACAGAAATTGTAGCCAAGGCTACTTGCAGCTTTTTTTTACTATCTATGGTTGCTGGTTAACAGCACATATTAAGCTGATTTAAGCTAATTCACAAACTCAAGACTTCAAGGCCATCATAGATATAAAACGTTGAAATTTCAAACGTTGAAAACAACGAAAGGATGGAGGGAACATACAAAGCTTGGAGTTATTTCAGATGGGCTACAACAAGGTAGGCAAAATTGTGGTGTTTGTCAAAACCTTAGTGCAGCTGGAATAATGCTTATAGGCTGATGTTAAAGCACACACAATGTTTAAAGCAATGCACAATGGTAAATTGGAACAAAACTAAAGGTAAATTTAGCCTTTATAGGGCTGTATAAAGTTGTCCAAATTAATAGGTCGTAATTAGGCGTTGTTGTAAAGATATTGCATGTAGATGTACTATATAGGCTACTAAATGTTTAGTTGACCAATGCACGAACAAAACCTGGAAACGGACAAATATTATCAAGGCTTTGAATGTTTCCATCTGTGCACAGGGTGTCTGTAGATCGATGTGCATAGCATTCATTCCTGCAGGCCTGTGGCCATGCATGCACCCTTAAAATAGCATCTGAATTTGCGCCACTGACTTTAGACCAGGAGGTACCTGGTCTGTGGCGGAATTGTTTTCTGAAACTGCAAATATCAACAGGGACTGTTTGCACCGGAACACGCCCCCTCTTTTCGCTGAAACGCCCCTCTGGGTGCACATGTACCTGTGTAGGGAAAATTCCTATATGCTCTGACTGCAAAATAGGAAAGACAAAAGCGCGAGTATACAAAGTCAATTGCGCTGGAGTGCAAGATAGAGCCCTTAATGTGTCTCCGTACATCTGCCCCAGTAAAATGGGCAGGGAGAGGAGAGGTACTGAGGAAGCACGCGTTCTCATGCACGATTGGCTGCGGAGCTCCCTTTTTTCCTCTTCGGCACGCTGTGTGGCGAGGGCCGAAGCTCGGAGGAGAAACACCTGTCCACTCTGACGCCGGGCCCACGGAGCCAAGGCCCGGGAGACGTGATAAACGAGCGCAGAGCTGGCCACCGCCCAGCAGCTCCGGCTATCTGATCTGCCTCCCCCATCCCCAGCAGAACTATAAAGACAATGAAAAACAAAAATATGTCACATTCCTGTCTCAGGCACACACACACACACACACACACACACACACATACACACACACACACACACACTGCAGTAATCAATATACTCCTGCAGATACTTACTTACAATACACCATTTATTACATAGTATGTGTTAATTTGGCAATGGCAGTTTAAGGTAAGAGGAACACATGGTCTGAAGCCAAAATGAACCCTATCCCACCCCCAGAGTTGAGAGAGTGATTCCAAGGCACACAGGGATGGGGATCCAATGAGTGAACTCAACGGGAGTCTCTAGAACGACACAGTACAGCTGCTCTGGACTATCAATGTCTCTGTGTGTATGTGTATGTGTGTGTGTGTGTGTGTGTGTGTATGTGTGTGTGTGTGTGTGTGTGCGTGTATGTGTGTGTGTGTGTGTGTGTGTGTGTGTGTGTGCAAACTATCTGGAACAAAACTAAGAGAAATGTAGACAAAGAGACAGAGACAGCAGACAAGTTTATGTATGAACGCTGTATATATACAGAACTTGAGAGATGGAGATTGTTGACTTGCAGAGTGACATGACAGATGGCCAGGCAGATAAACCAACATGGTGGGGAAAAAATTCAAGTCAAAGAGGCAAAAGAGTTTTAAGGACTGTGTTACAGTAGGTGCACATGTATATGCACTAATGTATATGTATACAGTAGAACTCTGTGGGGTTTACCCTTTATCATTACAACTGAATACTCTGAAGATTGAAAAGGACAGAGGGGAACATCACCCGCACCATGGAGGAAATCACAGGCCAAATGGAGGCCATTAGTGCACCTACAGGTCATTCTGAGTGGGCTAAGGGACTACTGTAGATATCCTTTGCAGAGTTAGTACTGAATATACTTTGTGCTGTGCTCTGCATTAGCAAAACACAACATGTTGCAATTTACATGTAAGTACTTATAGCATATCACAAGATATGCCAGTCTTTTATCAATGCAATGAAAATTCATTTTTATACTGTGTCAGTGACTAGATTGACTTCCTAATTGGTTGCTCTTAATCTGGCACTGTCTTGATTGACTCTAATTAGAAACCCCACATGGACTCACTGCATTAACATAGATGGAGACATTGGAAGATATAATAATTTCATCTGACATATTATATCTACAAAGCTCTCGGTCATGATGCCAGGATAAACTTGCATATTCACAGTGTGCATACTGTGCACTTTGGTCTATCCCACACACAGCCTCTTGTAAAACTGCAGTTTAAACAGTGAACATGAGCCCATGAAGGCGGAATAAACTGATCCACCAATAAGATTTTCACAAGAGAACACAGATTCATTTTCAATCTGTTCCACTTATTACTTCTTGTCGGTGCACTTGGTCTTTGGTGTGTGTGTGTATGTGTGTGTGTGTGTGTGTATGTGTGTGTGTGTGAGAGAGAGAGAGAGAGAGGGAGACAGAGAGATAAAGTGTGTGTGTATGTGTACTGTATGTGTATTTGTATGTGCATGTGTATGTGTATGTGTATGTGTATGTGTATGTGTTTGTGTATGTGTATGTGTATGTGTATGTGTGTGTGTATGTGTGTGTATGTGTATCCTACATCAGGATAAAGACATAACTTTCTTCTTTCTTGCTCTTTAAGTGTAATCTGCCCAGCAATCGCAGGCAGAGGATCCTGGTGACAGAGATGCACGTCTGTTTCACCTCACTCTATTGATCTGTTACCCTGTTAACTGCCCCCCCACACACACATTCTCTATCTCTCTTTATCTCTCTCTCTCTCTCACTCTCTCACACACACACACACACACACACACACACACACACACACACATACACAAAGACATATGCTTATGTGGGGTTGTGAAATAACTCTCTGGTAGATTGTTAGAACAAACAATGAGGTCATTAGAACATGTGATGCCCTTTTGAAACTGTTAGCGTGATTGAAAAATCAATTTTTTTGGCAGTTTACCCTGACCCAAGATGCCCCACTAACCCCAGCCCACCCCCCACCCACTCACACTCATAAACACACAAACACCTCCACACACACAACCTATCTGATTCTTACTTGATGGACATTACACTGACAGACATCAATGGGTGAGAAACAATCTGTCAAAGCCGAAATTCATGAAAACGGCCACAACAACGTGAAAGCTATTGTTGTGTGTGTGTGTTGGGGGCCTGAACAAAGAGCTCCATGTGATGTGACGTAATAAAGTAGACTCCCCAGTGTAGTAGAGTCCCCCCACCCACCCACCCAACCTCCTGGATTCCTTCATAATCAGAGCTGTACATAGACGAGAGGCGATAGTGCCAGGTACGTATTTATATTTATTTGTTACTTATATAATTAATTAACTATATTTTTGAAATTATTTTTAGCCGATAGCCCAAGGTTTAGCCTCTCACTCCACTCGCGATGCCCATCCATCAAAACAAGCGTCCCTTTTCCCTCTTCCCACGGGGACATTGTCGTCGCTAACAGGGTCCCGTGCTCCCTTTCTCCGCCTTCCTCTTTACTTGTGCATTTCCATACGGAAAAAAAAAAAAACCCAAGGACACAACCAGCCAACGGCAAGCACTAGCTGGCTGTTTCCCCCTGCTTTCCCCCCTCCTTTCCTCCTTTCCCCCTTTCTCTCCTTCCTCCCCCCCCCCCATCACACAACCTTGTTGGGCGCAGTGTAACTTTCATTAGAGAAAGAGATTTAGTACACTTGAAAAGACAGATGAAAGAGTTAGAGGCTAATTATCAGGAAATTGAAAAAAGATAGATGTACTGCAGCGACCACAATTAGTGAAGCACAGAATATCAAAGACTTATCAAGAGCAAGTGGAAGGACTGCCTAGAAAAGGCACCACAATTAAGGCATCTGCAGACCATCTGAAATGGAGGACATGGGGGGGTTGGGAGTGTGGGGTGGACAGAAGCAGGGGGGCGGTGTGGGGGGGTATCTCTCTCCATGAATGTGGGCCGATATTTTAATGTCTGGTGTTTGCTAAGCTGCCGGCTGCCACTAAATCTCCTCTAACAAAGTCTATTTTCTGCCCAACAGCTCCCCATCATGTTATGGCGTGTGTATTCGTACGTTCGGCCCCTCGCGCTCCATCTCTGTCCTTCGACCCTCTCTCATTCTTCCATCTCTCTTTTTCTCCCTCTCCCACTATCAATCTGACACTTAAAACTCATTCAGGCTCTCTCTCTGTCCCTCTCTCTCTCTTTCCCTCTTTCTCTTATTCTCTCTTTCTCTATCTGTTTACCGCCTCTCTCTCTCTTTCTCTATCTCTTTCACTATCCCCCCTCCTCACCCCTCTCTCTCTCTCTGTCTTTCTCTCTACCCCCCTCTCTGTCTCTCTCTCTTTCTCAAGGTTCTGGTGCAGTGAGTGACCGTGGTGTGACTACTCTGCTGGTGCTTTCTGGAGGGTTGCATCATGACTGCTCTGTAATGGGCAGCGGCAGGTGAGACAACAGGTCACTCTGGGCCTCTTTGTGTGTGTGTGTGCATGCACGTGTGTGTGTGTGTGTGTGTCATTTGCTGCCATCCAGCAAACGACTAAACTGCTGACTGCTTGACATCTGAAATATGACGACCTACTCCATGCAGACAAATAGAGGCATACAGTGGGCATAGGCAGACATCTAATATATAATATCTGTTTATGACTGGGCCTAGCTAGCAGATATTAATTATTATTACACGGCTCTTCATAATGCTGCAGAATGCTCCATTCACTTGAATGGGCCTTCCCAACGTTCGGCGGTCTGCTAATTCTGAATAACAGACCGTTGCTAAGTATAACAGACCGCTGTCAAGGAAAATGGGCTTTGTGCTTCTAATTTACGTCTTTCATATTACTGCGCAAGAACTGGAACTTCATTCAAAAGTGAAAGCAGACGGTTGATCAGCTGTGTTCTAAAGAATGTTTGATTCAAGTTCAGCGTGTGCTGTTGTCGAACTATTTGTTTCTCACCAAAAGCCACGATGTAACGGTAACAAATAGGCTTTGGCCTAGGCTATGTAGGCTAAAGAGTCACATCGTGGAGAGTTTATTGTTTCGTTTTGGCAAGTAACTGTGTAATAAGCGGGATAATGTATAGAACGCCGGTCATTATTGGAAAAATAAGTCCGGTTCGCCCTGTCGGGACTTATTTTCCCAATAAAGACCGGCGTTCTATACATTATCCCTTACATATTGGAATGTATTAATGTTGGAATGTAAATATATCCAGTCAAAAAGCCTTTTTCATCTAACATTTATTAATGACAGCTGTATTGACTTGTATTATGATGAAGTGGTCAACTTCAAATTAGTCTGGAAAAGAAAATGGTTTGACGAAGGAGTGGGCATGATTTGTGATCTCCTCACCTTTTTAGAGACCTTGTTAGTGCTGATATATATTTATACTCTTTTCATCCCGTGAGGGAAATTTGGTCTCTTTATCCCAATCCGTGAATTATACTCAGCACACAGTTAGGTGAAGCACACACTAATCCCGGCGCAGTGAGCTGCCTGCATCAACAGCGGCGCTCTGGGAGCAGTGAGGGGTTAGGTGCCTTGCTCAAGGGCACTTCAGCCGCTTCCTACAGGTCGGGGTTTGAACCGGCAACCCTCTGGTTTCCAGTCCGAAGCGCTAACCAGTAGGCCACGGCTGCCCACCATATCAGCCTATCCTAATCCTCTAATGCAGTATCCTTCTTATTTTTAATTCAGTTCTTAAGACAAATTAGATATATTACTCTTGAAGTATTTTTAGGATGGCTGAAAACCTACCTCTGAGGAGCTTGATGATGAAATGAATCACGTGACATATCCACCCCTGACATCAATCAAATCATCTTTACTGTCTGAGAATCAAGATTTGGGGAGTCGACAAGGATGGCCAGACTTGTTCCTCAGAGAGAGAGAGAGAGAGAGAGAGAGAGAGAGAGAGAGGGACAGGGAGGGAGGAAGAGTGGGAGGGAGGAAGGGAGGGAGTCGCAAATGGGCACACGCTGGCGACTGGATGAGAAACCACTCCAAGAGTGCTCAGGCCCCGGATCTGAGAGCAAGGCGTGATGTGACTCCACAGTATGGAAAAGATGCTTCAGGGTCTGTTCTCTCTCCAGACAGGCTTTACATAAACTGAATGACAAGGGCTCAGCCAAATCTACCATCTGGCTGATTTCTGTTTCTCCCTCCCTCTGTCCCTCTCTCTCTCTCTCTCTCTCTCTCTCTCTTTCTGTCTCACTCTCTGTCGAACCACCTCACTCAACGACACCATCAACCATCAACAACACTCCACACACCCCCATCCATCGACAGCCCTAAGAAGAAGAAAAAACAAAAGCACAAAGAAAGAAATGAAGGGGAAAAGAGAGAGATTAAGGGGAAAAGAGAGAGATTAAGGGGAAAAGAGAGAGGTTGCTGGTGGTAACTAAAAGCCAGCAGTCGTGTTTTCTGTACATTTAGAACAAGAGCTCTTTGGGGACCTTGTAGTCTTTAGTACTAAGACTTGTGTTTTTATTATGAGAATGATATAAAACATGACAAAAGCAGGCCTCTCAGAAGAACAGACTCGGGGCCTATCCTCATAGGGATTGATATGTAGGCCACGTGTGTGTGTGTGTGTGAGAGAGAGAGTGTGTGTGTGTGTGTGTGTGTGTGTCTTTGCTGTATGTGTGTGTGTGTGTGTGTGTGTGTGTGTGTGTGTATGTGTACTGTATGTGTCTGTCTGGCTGTGTGTGTGTCTGTTTGTGTGTGTACAGTATGTGTATGTGTCTGTGTCTATCTGTGTGTGTGTGTGTGTGTGTGTGTGTGTGTGTGTGTGTGTGTGTGTGTGTGTATGTGTCTGTCTGTCTGTGTCTGTGTCTATCTCTGTGTGTGTGTGTGTGTGTGTGTGTTGTGTGTGTGTGTGTATGTGTCTGTCTGGCTGTGTCTGTGTCTTTCTGTGTGTGTGTGTGCGTGTGTGTGTGTGTGTGTGTGTGTGTGTGTATGCGTGTGTGTGTGTGTGTGTGTGTGTGTGTATGCGTGGAGACAGGTTATGGGCTGGGGGGGCGCTGTGGCACAGAAAGTGCAGAAAAGAGAAGAGAGAGAGATAGAGACAGACAGAAAGAAAGGAAGAGAGAGGAGAGAGGGAAAGAGAGAGAGACAGATGGAGAGAAGGGAGAGAGAAAGGGTAATTTCCCTATGTGCTAAGTTGATGAGGGAATCAAGTGTTAGTGGCATAACAAATCTGTGCTGTGAACATTCCCTGGTAGAAAGAGCCTGTCTGAAACCGGGGGGGGGGGGGGCACTCCTTTACTTGCTCTCTCTCTCTTTTTCCTCCCTTTGTTTCTCCTTTCTCTTGTCTCTCTATCCCTCTTTCTTTCTCTGTATGCCTATCTGCCTCTCTCACTCTCTCTGTCTCTCTTGTTGTTGACAGAAAGCTTTGGTGGTTGAGAGAAATAATGAATGTGTATGTGGAGTTTATCATAATATTTATCCTGTTAATGTCTAATCAGACATCACATCTGATTATTACAATATTTTATGTAATGGCTGCCTAACAAAAGCCTTACTGAGTCATTATTTAAAAACATACAGTGTGTGTGTGCGTGCGTCTGTGTGTGTGCGTGTGTGTGTGAAAGAGAATGTCAGTGTCTGTGTTTGTGTCTGTGCATATGGACATGAATGTGCATACGCGAGTGCATATGTGAATATGTTATCATATGTGTGCCCATGTGTATGTGTGTGTGTGACTGTATGTGTAAGAATGTGTGTGTGCGTGTGTGTGTGAAAGAGAATGTCAGTGTCTGTGTTTGTGTCTGTGCATATGGACATATGCATGTGCATACGCGAGTGCTTATGTGAATATGTTATCAAATGTGTGTGCATGTGTATGTGTGTGTGTGTCTGTGTGTGTGTGTGTGTGGGAGTGGATGGGTGTACTGTCCAGGCAAGGGGGGCATTGTCAGTTGCAGCCAGAGCCGTGCTGTTTGCTTTCTCCTGTTTGAACTGGAGCATCTGAGTCCCATCTGAGCTGACAGGTTTAATACCCACCCTCTTCATGCGTTTGGGGCCAAAAAGCAGGGAATGCAAACAGCACATAGCAGCAGGGCCCTGCCACTGAGCCCCGCTCTGTCACACAAACACACACACACACACACACACGCACACACACACGCTGCCCTGCCCTGCCAGCCCACGCACACCACACGCCAAGACACTCACACACACCTACACACATTATGCACACATGCGTATGCGCGCATACACACACACACACATTGAAAAAATAACATACACACCCACACACGTCACAGAGCCACAGCACACCAACTAATACACAGACACACACACACACACACACACACACACACACACACATCGAGACCAGACATATCTATTGATGTATACCACATGCACAGACACACAGAAAAAATGCAAATGCACAGACATAAATATGACATAAATATACAAACATACAGGCATCTATGCAAAACTCTCTCTCTCTCTCTCACACACACACACACACACACACATACAGAATTTGCACAGAGGGTGCACATGCTTGCTACACACACACACACAAATGCATGCATGCACACAAACACTCACTCATCCACAAATACACGACTGCATTCATTAACCCAACACATTACCTCTGTTTGCATTGTGTCACAGCGTCTCCGAATAGTATTACAGTAACATGCACACACTAATTGATGCTGTAAAAGGAAATGAAATTTGCTGTGCCCATGTAAGTAGCATAAACACTGGGCAGTCCCTGGCTGTCTCTGTGTGATTGTTTTTCACGGGTCACAGCACAAGCTGCGTGAGCGCAGCGCGAAGTGAGATTTGTGTCACGCCGAGTCGGGTCATCTTACCTAAGTGTGTCACTTCCTGTGCGAGAGGACACTGTGTACGCTGTAAACCCAGCTGGATGTTACTGTAACTCTCCCTCTCTCTCTGATCTGCTCTTACAGAGGACATGCGCTCTGGTCTGATGGCAAAAGCCCTAAAAGTCAACGGGTACTCAAGTACTAGCTTTTTTTTCTCCCTCCTTTTACCCATCCATCCATCCATCCCTCCCTTCCCTTCCCAAACCTTATATTCCCTCGTTCCTTCTATCTACTTTGATACTCTTTCTTCCCGGTCGCTTCTCAATCTTTTCCTCTTCTCCAGTTCCTCCTATGTCCCTGTTTCACTCTCTCTCTCCATGCCCCCCCCCCCCCCGGCCTGCCTCAGTGCTATGGTTACAGGATTATTGAGGGCACAGGGTTAACAGAGTCAGTGTGCAATGGAGTATGTGCCAGAGATTAGCTTCAAAAAAAGTTCCCAAAAGCAGAGTTAATAAAAGATGGAGGGATTAAACGCCCCCCCTCTCTCTTTCTCTCTCTCACACACACACACTCTCTGTCCCTTTCACCTGATCTCTCTGTCTTCCTTTCTTCCTTTCCCTCTCTCCACGCCCCTCTCTCTCTGTCCAGAGAGGGAACTCCTCTCTGACTCCATGACCGCTCCAGAGTCATCGACTTCTCTCTCTCTTTCCCTCTCTCTCTCTCTCTCTCTCTCTCTCCCTCTCTCTCTTTCTCTCTTTTTTCTAACCCTCTCCCTGCCACTAAACCCACACTGGTACACGCCAGCACTGGTTGCTGAGACCCCCCCCCCATACACACACACACACACACACACACACACACGGGATTACACACCTGACCTCGTCCCCCCCTCCGTGAGTCAGGTTTATGGTAGAGTCCAGCCCAGGAGGAATGCTAACTCACAGAGCTCGCGCCTGTCACGCCTGCTCCTCTCAGCCTGCGTAATTAAGCTCCCACTGATTTATTGAGTGACACCAACAAATCCCAACCCTCTTTTTTATGACATGCATACCACCTCGGGCAAAATTCTGCCTCCCTCTCCCTCTCTTGTTCTCCCTCTCTCTCTCTCCCTCTCTCTTGTTCTCCCTCTCCTCTCTCCCTCCCTCTCTCTCTCTCTCTCTCCCTCAGAGGGGAGTGGGGGTTGGTGCCTCTGACTGTTTCTCTGTCTCTCCTCCTTTTTCTCTCCCTCTCTCGCAAGACAAATCCAAAAACACATTCACACACCATCACCTACTGTACATACCTACATGCACACTTTGATGCACAAACGTACACATATTCCACGTGCTCTAATATATCTACAAACACTCATATCCTCGGATCTTCTTCTCTCACCTCGTATTCTCTATGACACATAGTGCTCTTATTAGTGTCGCTAGAATTATTTTCAGCTCTAGTAGTTAACAAAAATATAGTAAGGCATGTCATAAACATCATTTCCATCT